>NC_084613.1:30742979-31042979 GCF_033978795.1 Nerophis ophidion
TTTGTAACACTGTTAAAGTTGTTTATACGGCCACTCTCTGTGTGACCTGTATGGCTGTTGAACAAGTATGTCTTGCATTAATTCATAATGAGTATGTGACTGGGATGGCATGCACATAAAGGAAGTGCTTTAAAGGTTCATTGGCTCTCTGTACATCTCCCTACGTCCGCGTACACAGCAGCATTTAAAACCGTCATACAATTTTCTTTTAAAAACCGATACTGATCATTTCCAATATTACATTTTTAAATCCGATAATATCGGCAGCCCCATATTATTGGACATCCCTACAAATCTTTTTTTAACATATATTCAATTTAATAGACTGCAACGACAAGATATTTAATGTTCGTACTGAGTAATGTATTTTTTTTTTTCAAAATAATCATTAAGTTAGAATTTAATGGCAGCAACACACTGCAAAAAAGTTGGCACAGGGCCATTTTTACCACTGTGTTACATGGCTTTCCCTTTTAACAACACTCAGTAAACGTTTGGTAACTGATGAGACCAATTCAGGTGGAATTCTTTACCATTCTTGTATGATGTACGGCTTAAGTTGTTCAACAGTCCGGGGTCTCCGTTGTGGTATTTTAGGCTTCAAATTGCACCACAATTTTTCAATGGGAGACAGGTCAGGACTACAAGCAGGTCTGTTTATTACCCGCACTCTTTTACTACGTAGCCACGCTGTTGTAACACGTGCAGAATGTGGCTTGGCATTGCCTATCTGAAATAAGCAGGGGAATCCATGAATATACATATATATATATAACTATATATATATATATATAACTATATATATATATATATATATATATATATATATATATATATATATATTCACAGCCCTAATATATATATATATATATATATATATATATATTAGGGCTGTGAATCTTTGGGTGTCCCACGATTCGATTCAATATCGATTCTTGGGGTCACGATTCGATAATCCATCGCTTTTTTCGATTCGATTCGATTCTCGATTCTAAAACGATATTTTTCCGATTCAAAACGATTCTGTATTCATTCAATACATAGGATTTCAGCAGGATCTACCCCAGTCTGCTGACATGCTAGCAGAGTAGTAGATTTAAAAAAAAAAAAAAGCTTTTATAATTGTAAAGGACAATATTTTATCAACTGATTGCCATAATGTACATTTGTTTTAACTATTAAACGAACCAAAAATATGACTTATTTTATCTTTGTGAAAACATTGTACACTGTGTTGTCAAGCTTATGAGATGCGATGCAAGTGTAAGCCACTGTGACACTATTGTTCTTTTTTATTATTTTTATAAATGTCTAATGATAATGTCAGTGAGGGATTTTTAATCACTGCTATGCTGAAATTATAATTAATATTGATACTGTTGTTGATAATATTCATTTTTGTTTCACTACTTTTGGTTAGTTCTGTGTTGTGTTTGTCTCCTCTCAATTGATCTGTTTATTGCAGTTCTGAGCGTTGCTGGGTCAGGTTTGGTTTTGGAATTGGATTGCATTGTTATGGTATTGCTGTGTAGTGGTTTGTTGGATTGATTAAAAATAAATAAATAAATAAATAAATTAAAAAAAGAATCGATTTTTTTAAAAATGAGAATCGATTCTGAATCGCACAACGTAAAGGATATATACATATATACATATACATACATATATACATATGCATACATATATACATATATACATATACATACATATATATATATATATATATATATATATATATATACCCTGAGATGAGGTGGCAACTTGTCCAGGGTGTACAGCACCTTCCGCCCGATTGTAGCTGAGATAGGCACCAGCGCCTCCCGCGACCCCAAAGGGAATAAGCGGTAGGAAATGGATGGATGGATGGATATATATATATATATACATATATATTTTTGAAAAATTGTGTGTAAATTATCAAAAAACTTTTCGCTCTCTGAGTTTCCATTGAACAGATGAAAGTTGTCCTTGTTCGACCCAGCAAGGTCTTGGAAGATTCCGCTGTGTACGTTGGAATGACACAGGAGGGGTTATCTATTGTCCTCAAAAACCTGATGAAGCTGAATCCAGGACGAGCCCAAGCCCGAGGCATCTTCTTCTTTTGTCTTCAATGTGACCGAAAACAATGACTGTTTACATACTCCCCATCTCTGTTGTGACATGTGTTGTTGTTGCATAAACATTGAATATCTAAATAAAAGAGGAGACGTAAACCTTTTTCGCCAGAGCTTGGTGCAGGACTGTTAAAAGAGTGTACAGTGGCCATGTCTCTCCTCGGATCTCAGATATATATATATATATATATATATATATATATATATATATATATATATATATATATATATATATACATATATATATATATATATATATATATATATATTGAGCTGCCAGCCCAATCCAAATGTCGTCCCCGCACACCCCTTTGTCAAATTCTTGCTTATCTAATGTAGCCATCAGTCAGCGTATCCACTCACCATTTAATCCACCTTAAGTTAGAGGTGAAGCATTCCAGCGCAGGTTCGAAACAACGACTGATACTCTCCCCCTTGTACTTTTTGACCAGGTCGTAGGACTTGGACGTAACTGCCAGGCAGGTGAGGACCACCAGGGCTGTGGCCCTCTGGAAATCCAAAACACAGGCGGTGATGAAAAATGCCACATACCCTATCGGAGCAGAAAAAAAACACACTTAAAGTAGATCCAAACTTTACTTTACTTTGAAATCTGACACTATACCTGCTCCGAGTATGCCCAAGACTGCGTACTTGAAGGTTTTGGAGTGAGCTTTCAGGTAATCCTCGGTGGCGTAAATCGGCTTGGAAATTTGGCTGAAGAACACACAAGAAATATATCCTCCATTGTACATTTATAGAACACAAAGTGGTTTTCATTGAGGGCCACATTGCAGTTATAATATAGCTGTTTTCAGAGGGAAGTTTCTAACAAAATATGCAGATAAAATGTATACAAATTGGATATTATTACACAATTGACTATGCATTTTTTGCTGTTAATTGGTTCCGGACATGACCTGCTTAATCAATCACCCCAAAGTAAGAATAATTATTATAAATCAAGTATTTTTATAGATAGAGCATAATGTTTACGACCGTCTGAGTAGGGTTTTTAACCTTCCGTGCACCCTTTAGACATGAAACAACACCCTTTAGTCACCTTGAGGCTTTCTAAAACCAATAAGGTCATCCTTTGCCACAACCCGCTTCAAAAATTGCAGCTTCGCTACATCACAAATTTTATGGGGGTATGTTTTCCAAAACGATATTCCACAATGTTTTGATCCTAAATGTTGTATTTTCAAGCATAAAAATGGCTGAATAAACTAAAATTATCAATTCAAGCGTAGTATTGCCTCTAGATGACACCTAACTAATCAGAGTGTGCTGTTTATTAATGTGGCCACTTATTGGCTCAGCCTTTTAGCAGCATTACTATTTTGTATTGGATTAAAATGGTATCAAGGTGACTAAAGACAGCTATTTCATGTCTAGTGTGCTTATTTTAGAATGTGATTTAAAAAAATGATGTTGTAGTTATGAAAATATTTTAATTATAGTTTATTATTCCTACGTCACGTATTAACCAGAAACGGAATCAGAATCAGAATCAGAATCAGAATCAGACATACTTTATTCGCGGTCATATCCGGGACAATTAACAGCAATAAACGAGGGACAATGCCATGCTGCCTGAGGCTGAGCCAATCAGTGATCACAATACTGAACTATGAACTCTAATTGGTTTGGTCTCCTCCAGTGGTCAATACTAGTGTAGTGTTGATATTTGTAGTTTACTTAACAATTTTTATGTTTGAAAATGCTTAATTTTTGACCCAAAAATTGTAAAATATGGTTTAAAAAAAGTTTAAATATGTGCTGTGGTGAAGCTGCTATCCAAAGCATAATGAGGAGAGGGACGACTGTATTATATTGTTTAGGTACACTAAAAAAAAAAAAAAAATAGCTTATTACTGTAAATGGAAAAAACGGTTCCATAGTTTGTATGTTTTTGTTATTATATTGTAATTTTTGCAATGTACAATTTGGTGGATAACTTGCTTTGAAATAATAAGTCAAGCAGATTTTTAAGTATTCATTTTTATTTCAACGAAATATTTGGGGGGAATGTTTGTTAATGTAATAGTTATATATATTATAAGATAGGCAAGACAAAGTAGCTTATTGCACATTATTTCCAGGCTTATAAAATGACCTGGTGGGCCAGATCTGCCCCCCGTGCCTTGAGTTGGACACCTATGATGAAATACTTGGTTATATTCACATTGACACAACAATTGCATCTAAAACACAAAATCAAACACACCTTAAATATGAGCCGAGTCCTTTTCTAGACTGTTCCTCTTGCTTTTTGCTGCTGCCAAGATCTCCTATGCAGCCTTCCTATTGGAGAATATGTTTATTTGATTGTTTACCGCCCCAGCAGGCACAATATATTGTTGATTAAACATACATGTCTTTAAAACTGAGTTTGAAACAACATTGCGAAATAGTTGTCATTGTAAATTGAGACAATGTTGATGTCTAACGTTGGATCCACGTTGTTGGTTGGAAAATGACCAAATTTCAATGCTCAGATTAACGTTACAACCTGACATTAAATGAAGGTCATCGAAAAGTATGTTGTTTTAACGTTATATTTGTGTTGTAGGACAGTGGTTCTCAACCTTTTTTCAGTGATGTACCCCCTGTGAACAGTTTTTTAATTCAAGTGCCCCCTAATCAGAACAAGGCATTTTTGGTTGAAAAAAAGAGATAAAGAAGTAAAATGCAGCACCATGTCATCAGTTTCTGATTTATTAAATAGTAAAACAGTGCAAAATATTGCTCATTTGTAGTGGTCTTTCTTGAAGTATTTGAAAAAAATATATACAAATAACTAAAAAGTTGTTGAAAAATAAACAAGTGATTAAATTATAAATAAAGAATTCTACACATAGAAGTAATCATTAACTTAAAGTGCCCTCTTTGGGGATTGTAATAGAGATCCATCTGGATTCATGAACTTAATTCTAAACATTTCTTCACAAAAAAAGAAATCTTTAACATCAATATTTATGGGACATGTCCACAAAAAATCCAGCTGTCAACACTGAATATTGCATTGTTGCATTTCTTTTCAGTTTATTAACTTGCATTCACATTTTGTTGAAGTATTATTCAATAAATACATTTATAAAGGAATTTTGAATTGTTTTTATTTTTAGAATATTTAAAAAAAAAAAATCTCAAGTACCGCTTGGCATATCTTCAAGTACCCCCAGGGGTACGCGTACACCCATTTGAGAACCACTGTTGTAGGATATATGTTGGGAAATGCCCAAGAATTCAATGGTTAAATCAATATCAGTACCCGACATTGATTAAATGTTTTCAAAAAGCATATTTTTCCAACGTTAAGTTTGAGTTGCTCAATGTCAGGGCCTAATTCAACAAGTTCTCAACATTGTTTTGTGCCTGTTGGGTCCCTTCCAAAACAACGCACATACCTCTATTTCAAACGCCTGGTTGCATACTCCGTCCCTGTTCTTAGGTTGAATTCTGTTGCTTTCCTCTGCACACAGACAGAGAAAAAAAACAAACAAAGTTGATTCCTGTGCAAACAAAATAGTCCTAATACCGACTTGTTTTACCGAGAGAGAGGGAGAAAAAGGCTGAGCGAAATTTGCTTACTCATTGTGTGTGCTCGTCAACTGTGCTGCCAAATGCTGCACTTGCACACATGCAGGGAAATATAGCCTGCCCCTCTATGCCCTCACCTTATCACTAATTGACAGAAATATTACGTACTTATTCCACCTGTGCAGGAGAAGCAGGGGACAAGGCGTGAGTGAGATCGTAAACCAGCATATTCCAAGGACTTTCGGGAATATGACTTTTCACATTGAATCAAAAACACGATCAGGCTTCTTTGACTCCCCTCACAGAACAATACATTTCAACTTATTTTCAATAAATGTCATTGTCCATCCATCCATCCATCATCTTCCGCTTATCCGAGGTCGGGTCATTGTGTAACTTGTTTATCAGATATCATCCAAAGTAAGCGCAGTGCAACCTGGATTTTTGTTTTTGTTTTTTATTTCCCTCCACAATGATGATTCATCATCGCTTTTAATGGCCGAACTTTGTCCATGTCCCTCACTGCAAATGTGATCTCGTCACACCCACAACAAGCACTTGTAAAAGGAGCTGGTCCATGGTCCAATGAACGGATGTTTTTCTTACTGGTGAGGATGAGCACACAATTTGCAGCGCGGTGCAATGGAAACATTTTAACGTTTTCTAATAATAACGCATGTTTAATATGAACAATGGTAGAATGATACTTTAAATAAATACTGACAAAAAACATTGTATAATAAATTAGGGCTGTATTGATATGAAAATGTCATTACACGGTTACCATTGTGATCGACATATTCTTAAATGTTTGACCAAGTTATTTCTTGTATCAGATAACTAAAATAAATGGACAAACTGTTAAAAAAACCGACACTATTTTGCATGTTTTCTGTTTCTTATGCTTCACTAGTAGTGTTTTTGTCATTGTATTTTATCAGTTTAAATGGCTAAGCATTTTTTTTGTTTTAAATATTGGCTTGTATTGTAGCAATTTAAGATGTATTTAAATTAAAAAATTAAATCTACTATTTTTTATTATTTCTGGCAGGGGTTGTGGCATCCGACTCTGTTGAGCAGTCCTTGAACGCACCGTTCAAACACTTTGGTCTCGTGTTCCTCTGAGTATAAAACCCTCACTCTGTTCAACGAGAGCACAGGCTGTAGGTCCAATGTGCACAATTGAATATCTTTGTTGCTCAGAAAGCAAGATTTTATAAGTTGCTGTCTGTCTACCTGGGTTGGCCCTGCGATGAGGGGACGACTTGTCCAGGGTTTACCCCGCCTTCTGCCTGAATGCAGCTGCGATAGGCCCCAGCGACCCTCCGCCACCTTAAAAGGGACAAGCGGAAGAAAAATGGATAGATGGATGGAAGTTTAGGCTGGGGTACGTTGTTTCTTAATGGAGAAAGACGTTAATGTTTTCATTCTAGCATTTGAGCTAGCAGGCTAGCTCCAGTCAGTTTGTGAGTTTATAAAGTGTAGTTACAAGTCAGGGTTTTCCGATAATTTTAATTTAAAAAGGTAATACTAGCAGTCGGAGGTTTTACCGCGGTTATCAATATCATTTATCGTTACAGCCCTAAAAAAAAAGGAATCAATACAGCTTGTGCAATGAATATTAAGTTCTCAGAGTGCGGCCTGGGGGCCATTTTTCATTGACCTTCTGCATATTATGAAAATAAGATGAGTTCATTGTTAATTATCCATCTGATGATTAATCCATTATCATTATATTGTTTTTCGCCAAATCCATCTGCGACGCAGAGTAACTCAAAATTTCTGGCAACACATTTTGGACACTTTGTCAAAGTACAGTCGTGTTGATACCAAGCAGCATTTTGGTATTCTGTTCCTTCATCCGATGTCTGTCCTCACTTGTGTCTGCTGACAAATTGTAAGAAGAATCATAAGTCCAATAAATTGGAAAAAAACAACATTGAGACATATTTAAATAGAGATATCCTATTAAAATCGGACTGCCAATATTATCGGCCGATAAATGCTTTAAAATGTGATATCAGACATCATCGGTATCGGTTGCAAAAAGTAAAATTCATGACTTTTTAAAACGCCGCTGAATGGAGTGGTACACGAACGTAGGATGCAGGGAGAAGTACAGAGCGCAAACAAACCTTAAAGGCACTGCCTTTGCGTGCCAGCCCACCACATAATATCTACGGCTTTTCACACACCAGTGAATGCAAGACATACTTGGTCAACAGTCATACAGGTCACACTGAGGGTGGCCGTATAAACAACTTTAACACTGTTACAAATATGTGCCACACTGTGAACCCACACCAAAAAAGAATGACAAACACATTTGAGGAGAACATCCACATCGTAACACAACATAAACACAACATAACAAATACCCAGAACCCCTGGCAGCACTAACTCTTCCGGGACGCTACAAAATACACCCCCGCTACCCCCTAATCCCCCCCCCACCCACCCACCTCAACCCCACCCACCTCATGCTCCTCATGCTCTCTCAGGGAGAGCATGTCCCAAATTCCAAGCTGCTCTTTTGAGGCATCCATCCATCCATCTTCTTCCGCTTATCCAAGGTCGGGTCGCGGGGGCAGCAGCCTACGCAGGGAACCCCAGACTTCCCTCTCCCCAGCCACTTCGTCCAGCTCTTCCCGGGGAATCCCGAGGCGTTCCCAGGCCAGCCGGTAGACATACTCTTCCCAACGTGTCCTGGGTCTTCCCCGTGGCCTCGTACCGGTCGGATGTGCCCTACGGGTGGCATTCTGACAAGATGCCCGAACCACCTCATCTGGCTCCTCTCGATGTGGAGGAGCAGCGGCTTTACTTTGAGTTCCTCCCGGATGGCAGAGTTTCTCACCCTATCTCTAAGGGTGAGCCCCGCGACCCGGCGGAGGAAACTCATTTCGGCCGCTTGTACCCGTGATCTTATCCTTTCGGTCATAACCCAAAGCTCATGACTATAGGTGAGGATGGGAACGTAGATCGACCTGTAAATTGAGAGCTTTGCCGTCTGGCACAGCTCTTTCTTCAACTCAACGGATCGATACAGCGTCCACATTACTGAAGACGGCGCACCGATCCGCCTGTCGATCTCACAATCCCAAAATAATGCACTTTGTGACTTCAATAATAAATATGGGAGTGCCATGTTGGCATTTTTTTTACATAACTTGAGTTGATTTATTTTGTAAAACCTTGTTACATTGTTTAATGCATCCACTGGGGCATCACAAAAAAATGTGGTTAATTCCACGACTGTATATATCGGTATTGGTTGATAAGGGAATCTGTAATTTAGAGTTGGACAATATCGGAATATCGGATATAGACAAAAAAGCCATTATCGGACATCTCTAAACTTGAATAATTCAAATACTAAATATTAACAGGGATCCCCTCCCTATATAGGCAGACCAAGCGCTGTGCGGAGGGCCCCACATAAGTTTTGCGCAAATAATTGTATGTAAAATGTCAGTCACCAAATGACATTTTACTGCAAACATATGCTTAGCCGAGTCCTCCTCCATCAATGAAAAAAAAAAATACAGTTGTACATTGACTTATAAGCTTAATTGTTTCTGTGACGAAGCTCTGAACTCAAAACACTTGTTGGTCAAATCAATATGTCGGCCATTGAAATGAATAGAAATCAATTGAATTGGTGCGTGTCCCCCCAAAACGTCACCATTTTAACATGTAAGATGTATTTTAAAAATAAATACAAACTTATATGAAAAACAATACAATAGAATGTACTACAAACAACTGCAGTAGTGTTATGAAGTAATGTAAGAACAATGTACATAATTGACCTTGAAGAGTGGACTTCTATGGTATCTCCTTCAAGCTTTGACATATTTTCATTGATAAATGTCTGCCGTTTAGATATTATTTTAACATTCTGTGCTGACGTTATGGTAAATGGTTAATGGTAACAAAATGATGTCCATCTCTAGTTATTAGCTAATGCTAGCGAGGGAGACCAAATGGGTTCACTGTGATGCCAGCTAATGGCAGGGATGCTTATAACTCACATTTTTGCTTGCAACTCAAGGCGTAACAATTAGCCGGGAGACAGTTCTTATCTCAAATGACTCTTAAGTTGAAGTACCATTAATGGTACAATAATTATTGTTACAGCAAGAAACCCTCAGTGTCCACTCTGGCGTGTTGAGTTACTGCAGATCATGTGCTAGAAACATTAGAAACTTTATGTCTTAGTTATGTTTTTAATGTGTTATTTTTGTTACGCTTGTTCGGCATTGTGATGCCGGATTCGATTCCCTCGAGGATGCGTCGAAAATTGAACACAGCAAAAGGTCTGAATTAATTATTTATTTAACAAAAGGTGCTAGAGAACAAAAATACTGGAGCTAAGAAAAGGCAAACAAAAGACGCTAGCATGAAAGCTAGGATAAACAAATAGTAAACTAAACTGGCACATAGGCACACAAAGGGGAAAACAAAACATTTAGTATGAGAGCTAAGATTGAATAAAATTGCGCAGCGTCAGAGCTCGCGTGAATAATACAGAAATTTGCATGTAAGCAAACGCGCAAAGCAGACGTACCGTTGTGTATGAACAAATATGGATCCCAGACTGAACAACAAAAGATGCAGGCTAATATAAGGCAGGTGATTAGTGAGGACAGGTGTGCAGTGCCGTGAGTAGCAGGGGAAACTGATAAGCTACCATGGTGACCGACTAAACAGGAAATAATAGGATCAGACGGAGAGTGAAAATAAAAATGGAACAATAAACAATAATATGTGGAGGATCCAAAAAGTGGATCTCAACAATTTTGCTATTAAAAAATCATTATTGAACAATTATACCCAATGCAGCTGAGATAGGGTCCAGCGACCCCCCGTGACCCCAGAAGGGACAAGTGGGAGAAAATGGATGGATAGATGGACTATATGCTATAGTAAGTATTGGTCTATCTAAGTTCCTTGTGTTCGTTACATTGCCTAAAGTGGATAATGAGTGAACAGTATTGTTTGTTTAACATGTCACATGACCTTCAACTTGTTTTGAGGGCCACATTACCATTAAGCTAAAGACGGTGGACAGGACTTCTCCTTTTACTATTATTCTTATTTTGTACATTCCAAAGAACCTGCATGTGTGCTCTGCAGCAGACATTTGATTTTGGTCTATTTATTTTGTCAGAGTTATAACAGCGTTCTGCTCTTTTTGTTGACCTTCTGCAAACAAGCTAATCAAAGCTTATTTCTTTAACAGCACACTAGTGTTTTTAAGAATCAGCTGCAAAAATGTGAGTTTCTCATACATTTTTTTCTCAACTTGACCCATTGGCCACCAGTTGAATAGCCCAAATGATGAAAATGAAAGGACCTATAAAGGAACCTTGAGAAACACCACTAGTATAACTACAGAAGTTGAAAAAATGACAACTGACTGCATCTGAAATAAACAAGGCCACCAATTAAATAGCCCTAAAGTTTCAGTCTGAGCGGATGTTTTCCGCCTGGCACAAGTGTTTGACTTGTCTCCATTCAATATACCGTATTTCCTTGAATTGCCGCCGGGGCGCTAATTAATTTAAAACCTCTTCTCACTCCTGCGCTTACCAAAGGCATGCGGTAAAGGTAAGCATGTGTAATTATTTTAAAAGCATGCAGTAAACATTTGAGTGTGATGTAAGCTTGGACCTTAAATCCTACTGAATAGCTCTTCAATCAATCAATCAATCAATGTTTACTTATATAGCCCTAAATCACTAGTGTCTCAAAGGGCTGCACAAACCACTACGACATCCTCGGTAGGCCCACATAAGGGCAAGGAAAACTCACACCCAGTGGGACGTCGGTGACAATGATGACTATGAGAACCTTGGAGAGGAGGAAAGCAATGGATGTCGAGCGGGTCTAACATGATACTGTGAAAGTTCAATCCATAATGGATCCAACACAGTCGCAAGAGTCCAGTCCAAAGCGGATCCAACACAGCAGCGGGAGTCCCGTTCACAGCGGAGCCAGCAGGAAAACATCCCAAGCAGAGGCGGATCAGCAGCGCACAGATGTCCCCAGCCGATACACAGGCGAGCAGTACATGGCCACCGGATCGGACCGGACCCCCTCCACAAGGGAGAGTGGGACATAGGAGAAAAAGAAAAGAAACGGCAGATCAACTGGTCTAAAAAGGGAGTCTATTTAAATGCTAGAGTATACAAATGAGTTTTAAGGTGAGACTTAAATGCTTCTACTGAGGTGGCATCTCGAACTTTTACCGGAAGGGCATTCCAGAGTACTGGAGCCCGAAATGAAAACGCTCTATAGCCCACAGACTTTTTTTGGGCTCTGGGAATCATTAATAGGCCGGAGTCCTTTGAACGCAGATTTCTTAATCTTCTTCCCTTTGTGCGATTTCAAATTAACGGTATTGAAATCAGCCTCCTCCATTTTGAAAATGATGACAAAGGAAGTGTCACTCGTGACGTCACGAGTTTGACCAGGCGGTAATACTAAGCATGCGCTGATTATTTTGCGAAGCAAATTTGTCCCAGCTGTAATTCAAGGCAGGCGGATACTATATGCACTGCGGCAATTCAAGGAAATACGGTATGTATATATACATCCATCCATCCATGTTCTGCCGCTTGTCCCTTTTTTGGGTCGCAGGGGGTGCTGAAACGTATTTCAGCTGCATTTGGGCGGAAGGCGGTGTACACCCTGGACAAGTCGCTACCTCATCAGAGGGCCAACACAGATAGACAGACAACATTCACACACTAGGGCCAATTTAGTGTTGCCAATCAACCTATCCCCAGGTGCATGTTTTTGGCAGTGGGAAGAAGCCGGAGTCACGGGGAGAACATGCAAACTCCACACAGAAAGATCCCGGGCCCGGGATTGAACTCAGGACTAAAGGCCTCCCATCTAAACCGAAACCCAATGTCGCGGCCTCATACACACATTGTATGTTTACATGCACTAACAAAAATAATGACTGCATTAATTTGGGGTTTTTAAGCTTTTTAAAAACACATGTAAAAACCTAATCATGTTTTTGATTTATTTTAAAGATTAACATATTTAGACTATATCGAGACAAACACCATGAATAATTGGGTTTGGTTTTGAAAGAAAAGTTTTTTTTACAACAAAATCCAAATATATTCGATATACAGTTGCCAGAAATTAAATAATCATATAGCCTAATATTATTCACTTAAATATAATTACAAATATGTCTAGTTTTGTGTAGAGAATAGCTGAGTCATATATAATTATCATCAGTGCATAATATGAATCTTAAAAATACATAATTATTATTATTCGCACATTAGTGTATCTCCTGCGGGTTAAGTGTCCCCCTGTTTTAAAACCTATTGATGCCGCTGTTTCTAACTTTAACTGAGGGTCTTTGAACACACCACCGTCATGTGAAAAAGTGAAACTTGTACATAACCTTCTCCTAATGCTCCCATATTTAGATTTATTGTATTTTTTGACCTATCGTCTATCACCCCATCCATCCATCCATCCATTTCCTACCGCTTATTCCCTTTTGGGTCGCGGGGGGCGCTGGCGCCTATCTCAGCTACAATCGGGCGTAAGGCGGGGTACACCCTGGACAAGTCGCCACCTCATCGCAGGGCCAACACAGATAGACAGACAACATTCACACTCACATTCACGCACTAGGGCCAATTTAGTGTTGCCAATCAACCTATCCCCAGGTGCATGTCTTTGGAAGTGGGAGGAAGCCGGAGTACCCGGAGGGAACCCACGCATTCACGGGGAGAACATGCACACTCCACACAGAAAGATCCCGGGCCTGGATTTGAACCCAGGACTGCAGGAACTTCGTATTGTGAGGCAGACGCACTAACCCCTCTGCCACCGTGAAGCCCCCCCATCCGTGTTCCAATAAGTGTGCACTGTGTGTGAATGCTTTAAAGTGAGCTTTGATGACTATATGACGTCTGTGTTGAGTTAAGCGTTCAAAGTTACTGGAGGTTCGGCTACACAGAGGTTGATAGAGGTTGTAGGTAGTGTTAGATATTCTTAATTGATTCAAGCAACCTTATTAAACTTCCACGGCTATAGAATGTTATATTATGATTTATGATGTCTTTGTTAACACATTTTTTTTCAAACTGTACAGCAATCCTATCTGCGCCTCCACCTGTGACTGATTGGAGACCAGTCCAGTCCACCTCTCTCCAAAAGTCAACTGGGATAGGCTCCCGCTTATCCACGCGTGACCCTAATGAGGCACAAGTGATATATAACATTGATGGATTTGTAGGTCCTGAGATCTGGGTTCAATCCCGGGCTCGGGTTCTTTCTGTGTGGAGTTTGCATGTCCTCTCCGTGACTGCGTGGGTTCCCTCCGGGTAGTCCGGCTTCCTCCCACTTCCAAAGACGTGCACCTGTGGATAGATTGATTTGTAACTCTAAATTAGTCCTATAGTGCAGTGGTTCTCAAATGGGGGTACTTGAAGGTATGTCAAGGGGTACGGGAGATTTTTTAAAAATATTCTAAAAACAGCAACAATTCAAAAATCCTTTATAAATATATTTATTGAATAATACTACAACAAAATATGAATGTATGTTCATAAACTGTGAAAAAAAATACAACAATGCAATATTCAGTGTTGACAGCTGGATTTTTTTGTGGACATGTTCCATAAATGTTTAGAATGAAGTTGATGAATCCAGATGGATCTCTATTACAATCCCCAAAGAGGGCACTCAAAGTTGATGATTACTTCTATGTGTAGAAATCTTAATTTATAATTGAATCACTTGTTTATTTTTCAACAAGTTTTTAGTTATTTTTATATCTTTTTTTTCCAAACATTTTAAGAAAGAGCACTACAAATGAGCAATGTTTTGCACTGTTATTGTGATTGATTGATTGATACTTTTATTAGTAGATTGCACAGTTCAGTACATATTCCGTACAATTGACCACTAAATGGTAACACCCGAATAAGTTTTTCAACTTGTTTAAGTCGGGATCCACGTTAATCAATTCATGGTATACAATTTAATAAATCAGAAACTGATGACATAGTGCTCTATTTTAGTTATTTACCTCTTTTTTCAACCAAAAATGCTTTGCTCTGATTAGGGGGTACTTGAATAAAAAAAAAAAATTCACAGGGGGTACATCACTGTGCCCCCCCGCAAGGGACAAACGGTAGAAATAGATGGATTTGTTGATGTCTTGTGCCTGTCTTGTTGGCACTAGTCCACTGCAAAACATATGACATGAATATATAAAAAAAACGTTGTGACAAAAGCAATGTAGTGGCATATCGTAGTCATCCAAGACATTTTAAGAAGAAAAAAAAAAGAAAATGTAAAAACTTCCATGTTGGTAAGAATAAGGCGCCGCCTCTTCTCGCCTGCCAGACGGCGCTCAGGGCGATAGCTAAAACACAGCTGAAGTTAGCAACGCCAGCTAGCTGTGACACAGTACCCTTTAACGGTTTAAATGGCCAACAAACCACTGTCCTTGTAGGTTAGTAGATGTGTTTGCCATAGCCTGTTCAAATGGTAAGCCGTTTCATTATTTCATTTGTAGCATGCTGTGTTTTGGGCGGTAAGGCTTCACGGTTAGCATGTTTACTAGCTTCCTGGCTACGCTAGCATTCAGCAAGCCGCTATGGTAGCCATGCTAACGTCAAAACAATATTTCGCTTTATTTGTATTGTGGTGTATGACGCAACGCTTTTGCAGTAGTGAGATGTTTTACATGTCAGCGCGGTGTGTCCTTTCTAGGACATAACTACGCAATATGTGTATATTATCATCTCCGTTTAGCTTGGTAGCAAGATTGGATGCTAGCAAAGTTATTGACACCTAGCTGTTAAGTTAGTCAAGTTAAATAGCAACGTCTCTTCAGTTAAACATTTACCTGTTTTGTCTGGGCTTTTATCATGACTCGTGCATTCTGTTTGCCTTTGCAGGTTTATGAGTTTGCACAACCATGGGTGACATGAAAACCCCAGATTTTGATGATCTTCTGGCTGCCTTTGACATCCCGGATGCTACAGGCTTGGATTCCAAAGAGTCCACCCAGGAGGGGAATGATGACAAACACACCAACGACACTTCATTGAGTGATCAAGCCAATATTCCTGCTATGAGTGTGATTGTGAAAAACGCTCATCGCCACGAGCCGTCAGAATGTTTTGGCAATGGGCTCCGGTCGGGGTTGCCGGCTCTGCATAACGGATTCAATATGCAAGGATGTAGCGACACAGCTAACGGCGGATTTCCCAAATCATTTGTTTCCGCTCTGAATGGGGAGTTTGCAAGCGAGTTCCTCGGCAAGGCGCCGGTGCATCTCAAACCTGATGCGACGCCGATGTTTTCTCAGTCGCTGTCCCACTCCAGTCCCACGTCAAGTCCTGAGTGTGAAGTCGCTTTATCCAGAAAGGACAATGTTCATCCCAAACAAGAGCGATCTTGTTTCCCAGAAGCGTCCGTTTTGGTGGAACCTTCGATTGCAGACAATCCAAAAAAGTCTGATCTTTGTATGTTTGATGATTTCCAGAAGGTCTCTCCAAGAAGTGAGGAGCCACGTGACAGTGGTGCTGGTCATAAAATGACAAGAACAAACATTGGACTTCCTCCTCTAAGCAGTAACAAGTCCAAATGTAAATCAGAAACATCAGTGGACGACGTTTCACAAATCAAACCATACACATCTAAATCTTGCTTTGAGACTCTGGTGGCTCTCAATGCTAGAATGGAGCCCGGCGAGCAACCTAATCCCAGAGAACCTCCTGCAATCGTCAACGACTGCATGAAGTACAGCCCCAAGGTGCCCATATCCCCGCATAGCCCCATGAGCCCTCTCGAAGCGGTGAAGCGCCTCATGAAGCCGCCCGACAGCCCCATCAGTATCTGCAGCGACAGCAGCGGCAAGGCTTCCCCCGCGCTGACGTCGGGGTCGCCTCCTGTCATACCCAAGGTCAGGATAAAGACCATTAAGACCACCAGCGGGCAGGTGAAGCGCACGGTTACAAGTGTGCTGCCTGATTCGGAAACGGACGACGTTCATTCCGCCTACGAATCCTCTCCGTCGCAAAGTTTAATGAGCGAGGACGGCGCTTATTCGCCCCAAATCCTCCAAAGCAAAGAGGAAAACAGGAAGTTGGAGGCGACTGAACCTGCATCATCAGCGGCTTTGCCGAATTCGCCTGTTCAAAGATCAGCTGCAGCTCGGACACAAAAGCAAAACAGAGCACCTAGTGCTAACTTCCTTCCCAAAGCAGTGCACCTAGCCAGTCTCAACCTTGTCCCTCACAGTGTCGCCGCCTCGGTGACCGCCCGCTCCGCCTCGCATCAACCCAGCCAGCACACGCTCTCGTCAACCGTCTACAGCACTGTCCCATTGGTGCATCAGATCAAAGCGTGCCCGCGAACATCCGTCCCCAATACAGCAGCGAGCACCTTAAACCGGTTGCTGAAAGACGCCAACCCTGTGCCGACGTACGTGCCCGACCTGAACCCGCCGCCAGGGAGCGACATCCGCCTCCCACCGCGAGGTTACTCCTGCCTTGAGTGCGGGGACTCTTTCGGACTCGAGCGCAGCCTAGCCTACCATTACGGTCGCAAGAGTGTCCACATCGAGGTGGGGTGCACACTGTGTGCCAAGTCCATGGTGTTCTACAACAAGTGTGCCTTGCTGGCGCACGCACGCAGCCACAAGAGCAAAGGCACGGTCATGCAGTGCACGCAGCTCCATATGAAACCCATTGCAGAGGCACACATGTTTGCGCCGCTAAGTACAGAACCGGTGCAGTGGGACTCCAAGTCAGCATCATCATCATTAGGCCCACTGAAGAGCCAGCCTGTCATGCCGCTCTATCCAGACAACGTCAGTCACCATAGACATCGCTGCTTGGAGTGTAACAAGCCCATGGCAGGCCATAGACAACTGGCGAGCCATTATCAGTCCCTGTCAGAAGATAAGAAAGCATTCGTGAGTAGACCTCTTACTACAAATATCACAATTTTACAGTAGTTGGTTGTAATTGGTTGTGTGACGTGTTCTTAACTCAAAACATTTGTATGTGTTGTCAATGTCTTCCATTGTCCATCCATCCATCCATTTTCTACCGCTTATTCCCTTCGGATTCGTGGGGGGCGCTGGAGCTTATCTCAGCTATAATCGGGCGGACAAGTCGCTTCCTCATCGAAGGGCCAACACAGATAGACAGACAAAATTCACACTCACATTCAGACAGTAGGGGCAATTTAGTGTTGCCAATCAGCCTGTCCCCAGGTGCATGTTTTTGGAGGTGGGAGGAAGCCGGAGTGCCCGGAGGGAACCCACACAGTCCAGGGGATGTTTCTCAACTAAGCAATCTAAATTAAAGTGCAAATGAAAATACACCTTTGCCATTTCAGTCATAATTTTTGCGCTTAAACTTTTCTGACTTGAGCTCTAGACTTTCCTAGATGGTCATTACTACCACAAGTGGTGGAAAAGTGTATTGCAATTGAGTACCATTACAAAATATTTTTGGGCAGCCCTCTGGGTAAGAAACACTGCAATAGAGTGTACTAACTAATACAATAGATTTACGAAATAATCTAACTTCTACAGTGTTTCCTCCCAGCTGCTTCTTCGTCAAACATACCGTCAACTGCTTTTTCTTGTTTTGATTTATAATGACTACCGTTTGAAGATTTTTTAACATTGTTGGCTGGCGTTGGACCTATTCTGCTTCAGTATGATGCAAATTAGCAGTGCTGCACTCGAATGCTTCACCAAGTTGGTAACATGCTCTGTCATGTTTTTGATTATTTCTTAAATGAATATCATCTACTTTTCTTTTCAGCACTGTCCTTCACACTAACTTTCTTCCTTCCTATGCTTGGAAAAAACAAAGGTGTGTCAATCTATCTAGCTACAAGTGAATGTTAGAGAGTAAGACAAGATATTTTTGGTCGGATCTGAAGAGGTTTACTGAGACATTTGTTCCACTGACTAATGGCAGCAATTTTTCTAACCCATATTTTTTTCTTACAACTTAAAGCATAACAATTAGCCTGAATACAGCTTTTATCTCTTAGGACACTCTTAGGTTGAGGTAATAATTCTACTAAATATAATTTTTAAGTTAATATTTAGCGCGGTCTCATTTCATTCCCTGTTGTATTTGCTATATACGGGCCACTAAATGGAAAGCAAAATGTTTTGTTGAATCAGTTACACTACGAAACAATTGAAGCAAAATGGGAGTGGACTACCCGGCTGCCGGGTTAGGATTAGGCTGTGGAATGAGTCTTGCCAATTTGCTGTGTCCTTCATGAGGCCTGTGCAAAATCCGAATTTGGAAATTAAATTCATTTGAAAAACTGGGATTTGAATTGAGTTGGCTTTACTCCACAGGATGTGGAATTGGATTTCCAGGAAGTGGAATTAAATTAATTGCAATTCAACTGAATTCCTAATTGCCAAGTAACAGGAAGATTTAGTCACATTTAACAAAGGTGATTCAGGACTGCTATTTTTTATTCCTACACAACTGATTGAAATGCTAACAGTTAACATTTTAACTAAATAAGTTTTGTTTTATTGATGATTTTATTCTTAAATGTCAATTGCAAATATTTGCTGTAATAAATATGTGCAGGAGTTTCATAATTAAGCTGTATTATTTCTATGTAATACATCAAATATTCATGTATGTAATATACTGGTATTGTTCTGGAATACACCAAAATTATCAGTCGGAATTTCATGGAATTTCATTTCTACTCCCTTCAAGTAATGGAATTGTAATTTGGGAATCATTCTCATTTCATTATGGAATTTTTCACAAAACTCTGCTCCAAACAATGTTATTCTGCTAACTACTGACATTTAAATAGAAGTTGGAACCATTCACAGAACAATATAGTCAAAACCACTTCCCTCGTATTAACAGTCTATGTAGGATTCTCAAAATGATGCACTAGCAGTTTGTGAACGATGCCACTGTATTGTATTGAAACTGCACTGATACTGTATTGGTTTACTTAAAAAGTCACTACGTTTGACCTGCCAATAAAACAATAGTTAGCGGACATACTCCTTTTGACTTCTTTCAGTACGAGCTGTTACTCATGAGCCAAAAGAAGTGCTTCCTGATAAACAGAGTTTGCTGCTTCACAGTAAAATGAAATCCTGCTCTGTGGCCCTGTGGTTAGAGTGTCCGCTCTGAGATCGGTAGGTTGTGAGGTCAAACGCCAGCCGAGTATACAAAAAAATATAAAAATGGGACCCATTATTTTCCTGCTTGACACTCAGCATCAAGGGTTGGAATTGGTTGTTAAATCACCAACAATGATTCCCGGGCGGGGCCACCGCTGCTGCTCACTATTCCCCCTCACCTCCCAGGGGGTGATAAAGGGTGATGGGTCAAATGCAGAGAATGATTTTGCCACACCTAGTGTGTGTGACAATCATTGGTGCTTTAACTTTAAAGCAGCTGTATCAATGTTTTTTTTTAAGTAAAACACACATTGTGGTGTCAAGGAACACAGTATTACTCCTTTTTTCATTATACACCGATATCTCAATCTTTTTGATCCACCACTATTATTTACCAAAGAGGTCCTGCTCCATTCGTGTGAATGAATTCATTGTTTGAATTCTCTGCTCATATTAGGTCAAAATATTTTCCTAACGCTCATCTCCGTGCTAATTTGGTCCTATATTATACTTTATGTAATTTTCCCATGTTATTCTCCTCCAACAGATTTGCAAACTTTGTTCAATGTTGCTCCCTAACAAGTGCAGTCTGAGGGCGCACCAGCGCATCCACACGCACAAGTCCCCTCACTGCTGCCCCGAGTGCGGCGCCATGAGTCGCTCTGCAGACGTTCAGAAGCACATTAGGGAAAACTGTCTCCACTATGCACGCAAAGCCTGGTACAAGTAAGTGACCGCCGCCTCACCTTTTTATATTTGATCTGAGAGAGATGGAGGCAACAGAATGTGTTTGGATAGGCAGTGGAATTGTAGAAAGCTTACTATTGTTGACTTGGGAGGTAACGATATGAAGATTTCAATTGTTCTTGTGGTATTGTTAAATAGGCTCAAAAAGTATTAATGCACTAAAATCTTTTGCAGTAAAAATATGCCCACTATTTTGCATGATTTGTGTTTCCTATGCTTCTCTGAAAAGTGTTCTGGCGGGCGTTGTGGCGTCCTACACTGTTCAGCAGTCCTTAAACGCACTGTAAAAACACCTCCTTGTCATATTTCTAAGAGTGGATCTTCAGTCATTCTTTTCTAAGAGAGTATATCTTGTAAGTTCAATGTGCACAATTGAATAGCTTAGTTGCTCAGACAGTAATGTGTTTATATGAGTTTAGATTGGCGTATGTCGTTTCCTAATGGGGAATGAAGTAAATGTTAGCGTTTAAACTAGCGAACTAGCAACCGTCCGTGAGTTTATCAGAGTGCGGCCATCAGTCACGTTTAACTCTTGTCAAGAGTTTTACTATGGTTATCATTAATACAGTTTATTTTTGCATTTCTATTGCTGACCAGTGTTAATTTTGTTGACTAATGGACTTAATCTTTGTCATAGGACAATATCTAAACAAAACAAAATGCACGCTGACTAAAACGATGACAAAATTAACTGACATTTTTGCCAACAAATTAGAATGAAACAAAAGTTAACAGAAATGATATCCATATTTAATTTGGTCTTGTAGATGGGTGGGACAAATTGGGAATATATCCAATCTCAGCTCTTTACCAGCATACACATAAAAGAGGGGCAGGGAGTTAGTTACGAATGAGAGCCGATCACATACTTTTCCTTATGAGATAAAAAGTTGGATTTCTCACCGCCAAAACAAAAATGTATGGATTTAAGATGTTTGTAATATGTGTATACCTGGGAGAATGTGAAAAGGACACATTTTAATTTTGCGATGATGGTGCCATCAGAAGACGAATCATCGTTATATCTAAAGCTAATTCTACCATATTTCTTTACAAAAAAATTATCAAATAATTTTCTCTGCCTCACGCAATCTTTTCTTTAACAGAAAATCCAAAGGCGTGACAACTTTTAATGTGGGCCAAGGTGCTTAAATCACCACACAACCAGAAGAGGAAGTGGATAGAACATTTTCAATTTATTGATTTATTTAAAGCGGACATTGATTACGAAAAGAAAGACTCCATCCCCCCTGCAACCCCGGGAGGTAGAAAATTGATGAATCGACGGATGAAATTTTCCCCATCACATATCTGTATTTGCTGCTCAGGTTCTCCCACGCTCATAAACAAATTATGATGAAAGCATGTATCATAACTCCGTTTCAAAACCCACATACATACCTGCTTTGACAGACGTTGCATAGGAAAAAGTTATTTACGGGATTGACCTGTCGAGCAAAAAGTGACTGACTACATCATTCCTGACTGTAAGATCATGCTTTGCGTTAAACAAATGCTTCGTTTGTATAAAATGTTTGTATGAAGCTTCTTTCACGTAAACGTTATAGAGGCCTTATCTTTTATACTTTATTTTTTAGTCGACCATATTAGCGGATTAAAATGTTGAATAATTTTGTTGACTAAAAACTAAATCAGTTTAGGTGACTAAAATTAGTCAAACTAAAATACAGTTTTGTCAAAACATGGACTAAAACTAAATTAAAAACTGCTGTCAAATTTAACATTGTGGCTTACATTGCTGGTGGGTTAATGCTGTGACCACGTCTTCCTGCAGGTGTCTTCACTGTGAGGTGGTTTTCAAGACCTTTCAAGGACAAAAGACACATATTGAAGAGAAACATTGTGTGGTCCTCCACAAGTGCTCTGCCTGCCCACTGGCCTTCAAAACCTCCGTCAGCTATGAAGCTCATTTAAAGAATAAACATAGTGCCAACAAACTACCCCCTGAGTAAGTTACACTCTTATGACTGCATCATTTTAATATCTATATGTCCCATAAACACTTGTCCATTCAATTCACAGTTTCAACTTCAAGTGCTCGTGCGGAAGCATTTTCAAGAAGAAGTCGTTGCTCTTTCAACATTTTCATCAGGATGCCAACAAGCGTCTTACTTGTGTGTTTAAGTGTCCAGAATGCAACTCTGTCTTCTCGCAAAAACAGCTGCTAATGCAACATTTCAAGGTAACACCCTGACTATTATCTTGAAGTGAGTGTTTGAAGCTTTTTGGAGTGTGAAATATGCCTGGGAGGAATCTTTCTGGAATGTAATCTAACTAAGGGTTTGGTTCTCCTTTTTAATCGTTAGAAGAATGAAACAAAAATGCTGTTTACTGCAATTTAATCCAAGATAGATTTTAAAAATGTTGTCACTCTGGAGTTTTGGAGCTTAATTTGTGGTTTTCATACATGGTCCCTAAAATTGCTTACCTCCAACACATCTTAAGTGTCATGCTTTGTGAGTGTATGCCTCCTAATGTTTGTGTTTTCTGTTATTGTAGAGCGTACACGGAGGGGAATCGAAACCAGAATCAGAGGTGAACAGTACACAAACAAACAAAAGCAATTCGAACCACAGTGTTAGTTCCATGAAATGCACGGACGGGCCCCGGAAAAAGGCAGAGAAGGACACAGGCACTCGTGTTAAGCCCTCAGGGTGGACGTGCGGGGAGTGTCTTCAGTGGTTCCCTGAACGAGACCTCTACATTTCACATTTAAAATCCAAGCATGGAAAGGTGAGGAACCATTTCCGGTATTTTGTTTTGGAGAAGTGTTTTGATTAATTAATTGAAAGGGTTCATGAAACTGTTATTTACCAGTTTCTCTCTGAATTAAATTCACTTTTGAATAGTGGAATACAGTGAAATCTCAATTAACCAATCTAATTGGTTCTTGGACATGGTTCGTAAATAAAAGTTTGTATAGTAAAGCAAATTTTTCTATGATGGAAATATAATTAATGGCTTCCAGTCTTGATAAAACTTCATATTTTAGTTAAGGTTTGTACACCTTAGTTTCCCCTTAATGTAATTAAATGTGGTGCGCCACCACAACCTTTTTATTACGCCACACCATGAAAATAAGGGCTTTTTTTGTACTTGAAAAATAATTAAAGGAATATAATATATGGAAGCCCCCAGAAGAAAACACACTAAGTCAGACGATATTTTTAACTTTTATTACCAATCTTTTGATAACAACCAACGGAACAATTCCAAAAGGTTTTACCTCCCATGAAAACACTTGTCTTTTTGAGTTTTCGCTTCCCGCCGGACACACACATCAACGCCTCTTCATTCACCGTGCCTCTATCACCTTTAGGCGCGGACGCTGTGTTTGTAAACATGGGAACAACTAATATCACTGTCTGCTATGGGCATGTGATTTTTATATTTATATATTGCAGATTTACCAGCGCGGACAGCCATCTTCAAAATGGGCAAATATTAAAAGGACAGTGGCGCCTTTTAAAAAGAGAAAGTCCAACTATAGCGACAGCAAGAAGCGTTGCGAAATGTGAAGTCATGGTCACTTCAGCTTCTTTAGTCAGGGACATTGAGGGACAGATTTAGATTCTCTAAACACGATTACATTTTATAATAACACCAAAAGAAAATGCTAGATTTATTGCCAGATTGACATTTTTAATTTTTAAAAAAGTCATTAAAAATCTGTAAACACTTGATAAATCTCAACAAAGTACATTGTACCAAAATCAGCAACTATTGAAAGTATGGCAAAATGATAAAAAATGTATGGTAATAACTAATGAATAAAAACAGATTTGTTTTAAATGTATGTATACATTTTTTAGCCTTCATGGCAAATTACTTGATGTCATTGTGACCAAGCCCCACCACCACAAGTATATTGGCAGTTGAGGGGAAACCCTACCTTTTGAACACAATATGAAGTGTTATGCGGTACTATATTGTGACACTCGCTGCCGTTGAGGTGCGGGGTACCACCAGAGAGCACAGACAGTATGCTTGCAAGTATACAGAATTTTAATCTTACAACACAAAATCTTTTCAGGTCTTTCAACATAAAATCTTTTCCCTTGTTCGTTCCTGCTTTTCAGCAGTGCAAGTGTTCCCAGCCCCCTGGTCGCGTCTCTCTCTCTGCCCCCTCTCATGGTCTCCAGCGCTCCTGATAAAGAGACAGACGATTAGATGACTCGTTCCAGCTGAGAAATCTCCTCACTTGTCATCGCTTCACAGCCGGCTCCTGCACATGCCCCGCCCGCAGGGGACGCGTCGACCACGCCCCTCCACATGCCTCCACCGCCAGTTTAAGGCCGGGCACCCGCCCGGCCGCAACCACTCCCCCCCACCCCAGTAGAGGGGCGAGAAAGGAAGTCGGCCACGGCCATCTGCGTACCCGGCCGGTGGACCACCCGGAAGTTATAGGGTTGCAACGCGAGGTACCACCGGGTGATCCGCGCATTGGCATCCTTCATGCGGTGGAGCCATTGGAGCGGCTTGTGGTCCGAGCAGAGGCTGAAGGGGCGCCCCAACAGGTAATAACGGAGGGCCCCGACCGGCCATCGGACCGCGAGGCACTCTCTCTCTCCCGGTCCGAGAGCTTCCGGCTGATGTATAGTATGGGGCGGTCGACGCCCCCCACCTGCTGCGACAACACCGCCCCCAGCCCCCGCTCCGACGCATCCGCCTGCAGACAGAAAGGGATGGAGAAGTTAGGCATGCACAATACCGGCTCCTCGCAGAGTGCAGATTTTACCTGTTCGAACCCCTGCTGGCACTGCTCCGTCCACTGGACCAGTTCTGGCGCACCCTTTCGGGTGAGGTCGGTCAGTGGGCTGGTCAAGTCCGCGAATCGGGGAATGAAGCGGCGGTAGTACCCGGCCATGCCCAAAAACCGCCTCACCTCCTTTTTCGTCTTGGGGGGCGAGCATGCTGCGATCGCCGCCGTTTTTCCAACCTGCGGTCGCACTTGTCCCCCCCCCCCCCAAGTGGTACTCCAGATACTGTACCTCCCTCCGACCAATTGAACATTTCCCGGGGTTGGCGGTGAGCCCCGCCCGCCTCAAGGACTCGAGCACCGCCCCCACCCGCTGCAGATGTTCTTCCCAGCTGTTACCCTGGGTGATGACGTCATCCAGGTATGCGGCTGCGTAGGCCGCGTGGGTTCGCAGCACCCGGTCCATGAGGCGCTGGAACGTCGGGGGCGCACCGAACAAGCCAAACGGGAGTGTCACAAATTGGTATAAGCCTTCTGGAGTGGAGAAGGCCATCTTTTCCCGGGACTCTGGTGATAAGGGAATCTGCCAGTAGCCCTTGGTTAAATCCAGTGTGGAAAAAAAACGCGCAGTGCCTAGCCGATCCAGGAGCTCGTCTACCCGAGGCATTGGGTACGCGTCGAACCGTGACACCTCATTCACCTTACGGTAATCCACACAGAAGCGTATATAGACCCATCTTACTTCCCTACTAGCACGATAGGACTACACCATGCACTGTGGGACTCTTCTATTACTCCCAACTCCAGCATGGTTTTTAATTCGTCCCGCACCATTTTACGATTGTGCTCGGGAAGCCTATAAGGGCGAGACCGCATCGTAATCCCCGGGCTGGTCTCAATGCGATGGCAGATGAGGTTCGTGCGCCCGGGCCGCGCCGAGAACACATCTGAATAGCGCCGCTGTAATTCAGCAACCTCCGCTCTTTGTGCCATTGTGAGCTGGTCATCACAAGGAGGGGGAGAGGCGGAGCGCGGGATCTCCGGCCCCAGCTCCTCCTCCTCCTTCACTACCGTCACCATGGAGACAGGCTCGGCCTCCCTCCATGCCTTCAGCAGGTTCACGTGGTAAATTTGCATGTCCCCGCCCCGGTCCGAGCGCCGGACCTCGTAATCTACCTCGCTAGTCTGCCGTGTGACCACAAAGGGCCCTTGCCACTTAGCCAGTAATTTAGTGCTGGAGGTTGGGAGTAGTGCAAGTACTTTTTCTCCCGGTGAAAATTTCCTCAGCTGGGTCCCCCGATTGTACGTGCGCTATTGCCGTTGCTGGGCGCGGAGCAAATTTCCCCGTGATAAGTGCGCCACCTTGTGAAGTTTTGCTCGCATGTCCAACACGTATTTAATTTCATTTTTACTGCGGCTGGAGCCTTCCTCCCAGCTTTCTTTAATAAGGTCTAGCACGCCGCGCGGCCTCCTGCCGTAAAGTAATTCAAAGGGCGTAAAACCGAGGGAGGTCTGGGGTGCCTCCCGCATCGCGAACATCAAGGGATCCAGCCATTTATCCCAATTAGGTTTGTCTTCGTGTATGAATTTACGGATCATTGTTTTCAGTGTCTTATTCAATCTTTCCACCAGGCCATCCGTTTGTGGATGGTAAACGCTGGTGCGGATAGATTGAATTCCCAGTAACCCGTATAATTCCTTTATCTTGCGCGACATAAAGGACGTGCCCTGGTCGGTAAGGATTTCTTTCGGAATCCCTACCCGGGAGATGACCGAAAAGAGTGCTTGTGCTACACTCTTTGCAGAGATGGAGCGCAGCGGCACTGCTTCGGGATATCGGGTTGCGTAATCCACTAGGACTAACACAAATCGATATCCCCGTGTGCTCGGGTGAAATGGTCCGGTGAGGTCCATTCCGATTCTATCGAATGGGACCTCTATGAGCGGTAATGGCCGCAACGGGGCTTTTGGGATGGCCGCCGGGTTCACCAGCTGACAGTCCGGACAGGCAGTACACCATCGGCGTATGTCCGCCCGGATGCCTGGCCAATAGAACCGGACCATGACCCGATTAAGGGTTTTTTCGTACCGCATGTGGCCTGCGAGGGGATTGCAATGCCCCGCCGGGAAATGGTTTTCCCGGCAGGGTTTTGGCACCAACAATTGGGTGTATTCTTCGCCTGTTTGAGTGTCACGGGTCATTCGGTATGGCCTATCCCGAATAATGGAAAAGTGGGGAAATACCCGCGGTTTCCCCGGGCGCACCAGCTGACCGTCGATGTAATCCACCTGGTCCCAGGCCGCGCGCAGAGTTTCATCCCGGGACTGTTCGAGGGGAAAGTCCTCCGTGGGTCTCCACTGGGGGGGCGGGGGGGCCTCCCGCAAAGCCCCCGCCGGTTCCCGCTCGACAGCGCCGCATGAACTCGCGTCGCCACTGAGTACTGCGCGGATACTCCCCTGCCCTACAGCCCGTGAACGCATCCCCATACATTGTTCCACTAGCTGGCTAAACCCCGGCCAATTCATCCCTAAAATCAATGGGTGGGTCAGTCGTGCGCTTATGGCGACTTTAACCGTATGTTTTTGGCCCCGATACCAGATTTCGACAGGCACCACGGGATACGTATGCACATCCCCATGTATACACATTATCCTCTCCTGTGTCGCGTGCCTCAACGCCCCGGGTCGAACCAGGTTATGGTGGATCATGCATTGTTTACAGCCCGAATCCACCATAGCCCGGTGTGTACTCCCTTGTACCCTTACCGGGACACAATACGTCTCCCCTGGATCGGGGGAGGGTGCTGGAGGTCCGGCCACCTGTATCACCTGGCCCACCTCCATTGCGGAGCACTCCCGCCGCATGTGACCAGGCTGTCCGCACCCCCAGCACACCTGCCCTGGTGCTCGTAGTGCTGTCTGCGGGAGAAGCCCGCCACCAGCAGCGCCGCTACCCTGGAAGAGAGGAGCAGAGGCACAATTATATCCCCTCGCCCCCCCTTGTGATGATGCTGTTGGTGTGTGTGTTGTTTTTTTTTCTGTTTTTGGTGCAAATGTCTGACACGGGAACCTGCTCGTGGGTAACTGTTGCTCCTGCCGGTCGGACGCGGGGCTCCGATGGTGCTGCTGTCCCAGATGGTGTGGATCGTCTGCGCGGGGCCGGTGTGGGTTTCTCTGCTGTCGCTTCCTGTCTCCGCGCGTTGCGGTGTACCGACGGGTGGTCCTCGGCCAGCGTCACTGCTTCTGTCATTGTGTCCGGCCGGTGGTACCTTATCCACGGCGAGGTGCGTGCTGGGATGGCTTCCAGGAATTGCTCCAGCACGATGAGCTCGAACATGCGGTTGTCCATGTCTGCCGGTCTGAGCCATCTTGCGGCCGCATCGCGCAGCTGCTGCCCGAGGGCGAATGGCCGGTCTTCTGGGCCCAGCCTTAGTGAGCGGAATCGGCGCCGGTGGTCCTCCGCGGTGCTGCCGACCCAGTCCAGGATTGCCCTTCTCAGCTGCGGAAATTGAACTCGGGCTGCAGCTGGTAGGCTGAGCGCCGCCCGCTGCGCCTCCCCCGCCAGGAGCCGGCAACAGTCTCACCCCCCACTCTTCCTGCGTCCACCCGCACGCTGTCGCTGTAGCCTCAAAGACATCAATAAATGCTTGCGGGTCTTCTGTCTCTGTCATGCGCTGCATGACCGCGCCCGCTCCGGCGCTTGATGCTCCCCCCTCTCCGTCCATTAGTGTCTGCAGTACCTGCATTTGTTGCTGGCTGGCCGCCGACACCTCCGCCAGGACTCTCCCAAGCGCTTCCAGGGGGGTTGTAGTCGTCATTCTCCTTGGTTCACTTTAGTTGGGCGCCAATGTGACACTCGCTGCCGTTGAGGTGCGGGGTACCACCATAGAGCACAGACAGGATGCTTCCAAGTATACAGAATTTTAATCTTACAACACAAAATCTTTTCAGGTCTTTCAACCAATATAAAATCTTTTCCCTTGTTCGTTCCTGCTTTTCAGCAGTGCAAGCGTTCCCAGCCCCCTGGTCGCGTCTCTCTCTCTGCCCCCTCTCATGGTCTCCAGTGCTCTGATAAAGAGAGAGGTGATTAGATGACTCGTTCCAGCTGAGAAATCTCCTCACCTGTCATCGCTTCACAGCCGGCTCCTGCACATGCCCCGCCCGCAGGGGACGCGTCGACAACGCCCCTCCACATATATATATCAAACAAACATCACAAGGTGATGAATCAACTGTCTGTTTATTAACAAGCCAAAACAAGGACAACAATCTGAACTGTCCTGTAAGTACTGCTCTGCCAACACGCACGCGCACACACAGATGTGCCTTTGGTGCCCTCACAAATTATCAGAATTTACAAGATTCCTTTACTTTAACAACCTTATTGCCACAAGAATTACTATTTATAAAAATATTTTAAAAAAAAAATTAAATCCTTACTGTACATTATCAGCAACTGACTGCTGAACTGCTCCTCACGAGAGTAGAGAGACAGACAGGGAGAGAAGGTAGGGAGGGGGTTTGGGGGGCACAGGCCGTGTGGCTGTGCGGTCTTCTATTCCGCTGTGAAATAGGTCCACTTCGGCATCATTTTCTCAAAGTCTGTTCTCTCCACAATTAAAAAATTGCTGTGTTAAAAATTTAGCTTCCTCAATCTCTTTAATACGAGCAAGCACAGAATGACTGCCAGTGTAACATAAAATTAATGAATGAGAATGAGACTTAGTTTGCACACACAGCATATTTGGCGCAATATAAAGGTTCATAAACCAAAAAGTTTGCAAGTAGAGGGGTTTGTAAATCAAACTTCTACTGTAGTTTAAAAATATAAAATATATACAAAAATGTGTGATAGCGTTATTTTATTCATTTGTAGATTTTTGTTTTCACATTAAGTTCGTAGTTTTATGAGGTGTTTATGTAAATGTTAGAAGTTCCGCAATTTAGCATTATCTAATCTTAATTACCTGGAAATGACATTTATGTTCCTCAAACACTTCGCATTTATCGTAACTAGTTAATATGAACGCATGTCACAGTAATAATACTGACAGTGTAAAAGCAATAAAGTCATTACACTGATTTGTTTACAGCCATCAATAATACACACAGGCCAAACAAATGTTTACTTTGTTTAACTTTCTCTCTCCTCAGTCCTTGAAGCGCTTTCTCTGCCGACAGTGTGACCAGTCGTTCAATTCCAACACAAGCTTAAGACGACACATCCGCAGTGACCACGATGGGAAAAAGAAAATATACACTTGCTGGTAAGATGAACACGTTTTCATCGTATCGTGGAACCCACTATGTGACACTTAAATTGTCATCGGAAATGATGGCAATAACCATAATCTGTTCTAGAGTCATAAACTTTTATTGAGGCAATTGAAGTCAAATTTTAACATTCAAGAGTAAAAGAAGTTAACCAGTGTGGTAAGGTTTAAAAAAAAAAAAGGAAAAAAAACACCATAGTTTGAAGCGCGACAAAAGCATAGTGAATGTGGAAACGAGGGCAGATTACTGAATATTGTATTTTAATAATTAAACTGTCATAAAGTACAGAGTATAACTTAAGTTTATTTGCTTTAACAATAAAACAAATCCGACATTTTTATGCAACGTCATATTTTATAATTGCCATTTTAACCTCACCGGTGATTCCCAAAGGACTGCAACATATTTGTGGGGTCTAAAACCTGAAGGAACTCTTCTGAAGGAATCAATAAAGTACTATCTATCTAAAATAACACAATGTTTTTTAATGTCACAAACAAGACTAAGCCTGAACCGCCTGTGTGTGCTTTGAAATGGCACAGCAGGAGCAGCACCCACTGCTCATTGAGAAGAGCTATACATGGAGCTGGGCGATATGGCTGAAAACTGTATCACGATGCAAGTGTTTTATATCGGTCGATAGCAATATTTATTGATATATTATGACCTGTCAAAAATAAGGACCAGGGGAAAAACAAAAAAAGTAAACATTTTTATTTCAAATTTAACCTTCACCTGATTATGATTCCGTCAGCTTTCAAGGAAGAAAGGAAATGAAATGTCAACAAAACCATGGAAAACACTCAATGTAAACTAAAATTTATAATCACATTGAACACTTATCAGTAACCTCTTAAAATTTAGGTGCAATAATAAGGAATATCCAAACAATGTTTAACATTAAAGTGTGAAAATGTAACCATAAAGAAACCAAACAAAAACATTTTCTCAATGTTTAGTGCCAGAAAATTACAGATGTGCTCTAAAAGGTGAGCACGGCTTTGGTGGTATGGTATTACCTTTCTTGGTAAAAGTTGGGGAAATAAAAGATTTTTGGATGCATCGCAATTCGGACATGAACGATTAGAAAATGGATTAGTAAACGTCAATAATCTATATTCGATGTATTTATTGTAAATAAAGTAATACAGACACAGGGCTCCAAGTGCCGCGACTGCCCTCGTCTCTTCTCCTAATAAATGGGTTATAAATGGGTTGTACTTGTATAGCGCTTTTCTGCCCTAATACATTGACCAGCATCAGTGGCAAGAACATGTCGTGACCGCCCTTGATGTTTTACTTGTTAATGGACTAGGGATGTAATGGTTTACGGTATAATGATAATTTGCGATAAAATTCCCGACCTTTAGGAATACCGTCTGATTTTTTATTACAGGAAAAACGTAATTTATTAATGCATTTTAGGCAACACAAAGTCAGGCGCATGCGCACTAGCGTTGTTTGGCTTGATTATCATGGCAGACAAACTACATGGATTTTGCGCCAGAGATTTCCCCTCGGAGTAAACGGTGCCAACCACTTGGTTTAACGTAATTTTCCCTCGTTTCTCGGTGTGCGTTTAAGAGCACACTGCTATGTTTACCCGGACACAGGTATGGATAATATTGGAGACATTTGATGTACGCAAAGTGTACAGCAAATGAGAAAACTATTTGATGTTGCTTTTTTTTTTGGTATAACGTCCATCAGCTGCTGTGACTGAGCGTTAATGAGTTCAGGAAACATGCAGCAGGTGATGGGTCGTGAACGCTGTCACAACTTGTTTATAAGTCTTTAATTTGTTTACTAGGACGCTCACTCCTGCAAACTGTATAAGTGTTCAAATAACATAAATACTTGCTGAAATATTTGTCATCTCATCAAGCTGAACGAAGGTTGTGTTGATTGTATATTCGATGTGAAAGGTATCACTCTTTATTTTTGTTGGCCAAACTGTTGTACTGAAGCAATAGGAGGCATTGGGGAAGAACAATGCTTGTTTATTAGACTTCATTTTCATTAGCCAAACTGCTTTGAGTTTTATATTGATATCAAATCTAAGAACCATGTTTTTTTTTTCCATTACTTGATTTTTTCATGTCACCAAGGTATTACTTCAAAAACCATTCATTTTTGATTGATACTTTTATTAGTAGATTGCACAGTTCAGTATATATTCCGTACAATTGACCACTAAATGGTAACACCCGAATAAGTTTTTCAACTTGTTTAAGTCGGGGTCCACGTTAATCAATTCATGGTAGAATGTGAAAATAGAACGTTGTTAATGTGTTATTGTGTGTAGTTAATTCCTATACGACATATTTCTGCTCAAACTCTTAATGGATCTGTGCCGATACAGCATCTACATGTACATAACTGAATGTTTTTTTTAATACCTCCCTCTTATCAAAATGTAAAAATAGAGATAAAGGCATCATGTAATGACAAAAAGCTGACCGGTTGATATTATTAATGAATAAAATAAACCAATATTTGTCTTTAGATATATGGATAACATTTATCCATAGCCTTTTTATTAAACATTACAAAAGACATGATGGTATTACGTTCACACCCCAACATTGCTCTACTTAACAATCAGTAATCATGATTTCAATATTGATAAAAATAATCTTAATTATTGATTTGGCCATAATTGGCAGCCTTAGATCTCATACATGAACACTATTTTTATCTGTATGGACAAAAAGTACATGCTTTGGAACCAACATTCCCTCTAAGGTACGAGCCCGTGCAATTGCATACTGCTCACGCGTCCTCTGCACACGGCAAATCTAGGCCGCGCACAAAATCGAATAAAAAGATAAGCGCATAACAGTGTGCACGTCTGCCATCGCTCACATGTGCGCCACTGAATGCTCAAGGAGTTTTGGCGTTTGCTCATACATAAGAAAAATTGGAGGGAAAATTGTTTGGAACCCCAGCCTCCAAAGAAAATGATGTTTGCTTTGGTGCCCTAAGATATGAGCCCTTCTTTAAGGGAACATTTGCCTTGTTCCTAAAAAATTAAAATGTGTGGCCTGCAGACCGTTCTAATATTTGGCTGAATGCAGCGAGCCACCTCCCTAAGAAATCCGACCAGCTCCTTTATTATTGGGCACTTATGGTCCAGTTTTGCTCCCATTTTCATTAATTTAAGACGTGGGGATTAATTTAACGGTTTATTTTTATCTAAATGAATAGGGGTTTTTTTTGTTGCAAGTGATAAACCTGTATTTAGTGATACAAAAATTAATGTAAAACTGCATCAATATACAAAAATTAAAGATGCATCAATAATCGATTTGTAATCGAATCGTAACTCCTGAATCGTAATCGAATCATGAGGTGCCAAAGATTCCCCCCTCTAGTTCTTAGTGGGGATGAGCGCCTTACATAATTTACAGACCACTTTGGTCAGACTAGCATCTGTTTAAAAAAAATCAAAAAAACTTCCATACTCTCGAGGTGGCAAAAGTCGTGAGCTTCAGACCGCTCTAAAGAGACTACGCTTGGGAGGGTCTTGAGCAGGGGTAGGGAACCTATGGCTCTAGAGCCAGATGTGGCTCTTTTGATGACTGCACCTGGCTCTCAGATAAATTTTAGCTGACATTACTTAACATGATAAGTAATGAATAACTTTGCTGGTAATCACAGTGTCAAAAATAACGTTAAAAATATAAAACATTCTCATGCCTTTTAATCCATCCATCCGGTTTCTACCGCACCTGTTCAAGAAGTCCCATTAATGGTAAGAAGTATTTTTTTTATTGTTGGTTAGTTTCAGAATAACAATGTTATTAAAAAGAATAAGAGACTTATTATACTCTAAAAATGTTTGTCTTACTTAAAAATGCACTCATTTAGTTTTATTCAGTCTTTAAAAAAGTATTATATGTCTCTAACGGAAATACTTTTTAAAATATTTGGCTTGTATGGCTCTCCTAGCCAAAAAGGTTCCCGACCCCTGGTCTTGAGGTTAAATTGGCTGAAATGAACTAAGCGTGAACAGAAAGCGGTTCCCCTGCCTCATTAACTCCTTGAAGCACTGGTTGTCAAATATTGATGGACATCTAGATACTCACCCAGAGACATTTTAGCTTCACTGGAGTTGGACCTTTTGGAACTTGACTTCTCCTGTTTTATCGTCAAGTTCCTTTACTCAGTACTCATTTTTTAGTGTCTCTTCTCACTCCATGCAAAGCATCAACTGCAAGACAACAAAATGGTGCAACCAATTTTCATCCTTAATACTGTTATCTGATTGGCTGCTAGTGTGTCTCTCCCACTAATCAGTGATCACTTCCTGCGATGCTCAGTTAACAGAGAGGAGTACCTTTGTTAATGCAACCAACCTTGCTTCACAATTTATGGTTTCTTCCGACATAGAAGAAAAAATTATAGAAGGTTTTATCAAACACATTTTTTAATTGAGTTCGATTTTGTGTCTATTGTGATATATATATTGATATTGTTTTATCGCCCAGGCTTAGCTATACATGCTTCAATAGCCACATGTACATGGACAACAATTGTTTAATCTGATCATCATTTGGAGTAAAATGGTAATGTGTACATGGACCCTGAAAAAAATGATCTGATTATAACATGCATTTCCATGCATCACACCTTAAATCGGAATACTTAATTTTGACATGCACATAAGCTAACATAAACAGAAAGGAGTGTTATTATTTGTGCTAAGGCGCAATTTTTTGGACAAGTTTGCTCACTGCAGGTGCTGACTGAGCTGTGACTTCTACCGTCAACAAACATAGCTTTGAACCACCAGTTGCAGCGACTATCAGTTTAAACACTGTTCTGTTTTGGCCATGTACATCCAACTTCTTCCTCATGCCGCACCAATTCTTAACGGGTTGAAACTGCGGTGTGTTGTTCCCGCAATTTGAAGCTGCTGGTGATTGCTCCGAAAGTGAGAAAGAAGCCCCTCCTTCTGACTTGTGATTGGCCACAACTTGCAGCGCTTAAGCACATGGCTACTTTCAATATCCATCCATTTTCTACCGCTTATTACCTTGTGGGGTCGCGGGGGGCGCTGGCGCCTATCTCAGCTACAATCGGGCAGAAGGCGGGGTATGATTTGCCTATTTAAAAGGGGGCATAATGTGGGCGTGGTCTGGTTGTGGCATATCAAGCCAGATCCTGAGATCAAATCCACGTTGGTTGCAGTTTAACAAATAAATGTGCTTGGATTTGTGCGTGTGTACATTTCATCCATCCATTTTCTATCGCTTGTCCCTATCGGGTTACGGGGGTGCTGGAGCTTATCTCAGCTGTATTCGGGCACCTCAATTCATCGGAATTATTACCGGGGGGTCGTACTTTTCTGTATTTGAACATACATTTATTTTTAGGAGCAACTCCAGTCACATGATACCCCAGCTTCGTGTGACTTGTTAACAAGCCTACCACCAGCTACTGTATGGATTTTATACAACAAGCTACATTCAAAGACAGTCCCATTATAATGTGTTTATGAGTGAGGGTAACAAGTAGCATGAATAGATACCGTTCCTGGTTAATGAACAAATTCCATTTCTATGACGCATTGTGAGTGGATTTTTATTGTGAATAACTAAATAGACACTCGAACTATACTGTTGTGAGAATATTAAAATAAAAACAGTCATCAAGATAAAAAAGAACAATTCTTTACCAACCATCTTTATCGGCTTGCACCTCCAAGGTTATGCACGGACAGAAAGACATTTACCAACAGTGTGATGTTGAAGAACCACATCAGTCTAATGCATGGAATCAAAAATCCTGACCTTGGCCAAATGCCCAAAACCACCACCCAGGCCCGCAGGAATGTTGTGAGCAAGGTAGGGAAATATTTTTAGCACAAATATTTAGACATTGTCTGTGTGAATTTGACATAGTCCTCATATTGAATTTTATTTTGATGACAGGACCGTGGCGTGTCATTAGCCAGTGTTCAAGAGGAGGGTGAGGACTCGCCAGCTTCCTTGGAGGCTCCTTCAGCCAAGCGTGTGAAAACAACATTCCGGTGCTCCAAGTGCGGCTTTGCCACGGGCGACGACACCAAGTTCCAGGCGCACATAGCTCGGCATAAAAGCGACGACAGCACTCCTCAGTGCCTTCACTGCGGCCTGTGTTTCACCTCGCCGTTGTCCCTCAGCAGACACCTGTTCATCGTTCACAAGGTCAAAGACCTTGAGCAAGACGAGGAGCGGAATAGTCGGCCTGAAGCCCACAAGCAGACCGAAGAGGACCATCTTAACTGCGACAGCACGGAGGATTTAAATCCCTCTCAGACATGACGGCAGTGAGATTCACTCATTGCTGCTTTTCTCTTGGAACTAACACGCTGCTCAATGCTCTGCATGCACATGACTTATTGGTTTAACCAAAAACAGTATACGTTTTCATATTTAATTTAACATTGCATGTTAGATATTATATTCATTGTGCCTCTTGGAGTATGGCACCTATATTATTTTAGTCTTGTTTTAACATCAATTTCATCCACCTTGACAGGAGGGAAATGCAATTTTGTAGGTACATATTAACCCCAGGAATACGGTGGAGCTTTTGTTCCCATTTATGATCCACAGCAATTCAGTGACTTTGATAGTATTCATGTCATGCAATGTCCCATAATGGGATTCTGGCTACTTTAACATATTTTTTCTTAAAAACAGTAATTTAACAATGATAAAGCCTACTAAAGTTAGGCTTGAGTTCACCATATGAGCATTGTATGCTTTCTCTTAATGGTCATAAGGCAGGGGTGTCAAAACTGGGTTTCATTAAAGGCTACATCGCAGCGATAACTGTTTCACAGGGCCGTTTGTTTTTTAATTAATTTACATTATGCATGCGGGTGATAACCTATGATTAATTAAAATGCATATGCATTTGATTATTAGATTTTTTTTTATGTATAAGTTGCTTTAAAATGATAATGGTGACCAGCAGATATTTAACTACTTGTTTTTATCTCTCAAAAATAGTTTTGCAATACAGTGTATAATATAATTGGCATGATCAGATATTAAAGTTTAAAATATGCATTATTTTCTGTAAAAATTGAACGAATGTATTAGTAAAAAAAAAAAAAAAAAAAGGATTTTATTGAAACCCATTTTTTCCAGGCTTTTCACAGCCCACATAAAATTATGTGGCAGACCAGAACTGGCCCCCGGGTCTTGAGTTTGACACCTGTGTCATAACGGGAGTCAGCAGCTCGTTAAAAAAGCGGATTGGCAGTATTGAAAATACCTCAAACTAGTACTATTTTTTTTTTAAGGCAAGTTAGTTCTGTTATGTCGTACATTGTTGTTCCACGAAAAAGCATGCTGGGATTTTGATATGGATGTTTTATACGAAGGAAGCAAATATAAGAGACTGATTTGTAAAGCTGCACTTGCTTTTTTGGGGGGGGTTCAAAGCGTGACAGTAACTACCTCCTTGGTAACACGGCAGTGATTGTTCAATGTACAGACTGTGCATTTTCCCACATTTATTGAATTTTATAAATTACATTTGGGAACAATATTGACGCCAGGAAGTCATATTGACTGAACTGGCAAGTGATCTTTTTTTTTTTTTTATGCGATATATCTCCATTTTCTACTTTACATCCTCATTAAGTGGCCGATGTGCATGATTTGGGTCTATTGTTCTTGTTGTGAAGGATTTTTTTTTTTTTTAACTTTTGATAGCCTGTACAGTGACAACCTGTATACCTGAAGTTATGACATCCATCGAGCATGCAGTGGCCCATGTGCCTTGCTGTTATGTTTATTATGTTTACGTCAAGTCCATACAAATAAAATGGTGCATTTAATCGTACTTGTCTTTCGGGATGTAATACACACATGCAACATTGATTGAACAATTATAGAAACAGCACCCAATAGGAAGGAACCCCCACAGTGATGACTTCATCACATTAGAATATTAAGACCACCCTTTCTCACTATAACTGTCCCAACCTTGCAACTGAGGAGCAGACACCTCTCAATTGACCTTCAGTTAGTTTAATCAAACAACCTTAAGCGAAATGAAGCGCTTCTGCGTTTTGAGAGCAGGATTGCTGTCCTCTGTCATCCTTGTGTCATGCGTTGCCGTGACAACTTCCAAGCCTTTTGACATCACCGAGATAAAAGGCAGGCTGTTTCCGGGAGGAATGCTGTGGGCTACTGGTAAGCAAAGTCATGTTGTGCCATGCTGTTTGGACATTTCCCAACGAGGGGTGTTGTATTCATTCAGGTCATTTCATGGGCAAAAAAAGTGTGGCGGACACTTCACTTCTGGAGTCTTCTGAAGTTAGAGCGGCGGGTGATGCTGTGCACGGGATGACAAATCTGCAGTCTCTCTTGAGGAACGGGCCCAAAATAAGCCAGGAAAAGGACACATGGACAAAGGACATGTCCGGCAGATATGATGATTATTGCCATACACATTATGACTGATTATTTTCACTTTTGCTTTTAAGGGAGATACACCCGGTTTGTGTAACTAAAATTTATATGGGATTATAATTTGTAGGACTTCAATTCAAATGTTATGTAATGTGCAAATTAAATCAATTATCTCAACTGATTGCGTGTTCTTTTTGTTCACTATTGATGTGCGGATCGATACTGATGTAATGATACCACCCATACCAGATATTTATACTCCAATACAGTGGACCTCACACTTTTTTCACCTTGACTCTCCAAGTACCACCATAATTACAACACTAAAATACAGTAGTGTAATAGACCTAAGTGTTCATTAAGTACCACAATAATGACTACCGGTACATAAAAATGCAGTAGTGTAGTAGACCTAAGTATTCATTAAGTACCACAATACTGACTACATAAAAATGCAGTAGTGTAGTAGACCTAAGTATTCATTAAGTGCCACCATAATGACAACATCAAAATACAGTAGTGGTTCTCAAATGGGGTACGCGTACCCCTGGGGGTACTTGAAGGTATGCCAAGGGGTATGTGACATTTTTTTAAATATTCTAAAAATAGCAACAATTCAAAAATCCTTTATAAATATATTTATTGATATTCATTGAAAAATATGAATGTAAGTTCATAAACTGTGAAAAGAAATGCAACAATGCAATATTCAGTGTTGACAGCTAGATTTTTTGTGGACATGTTCCATAAATATTGATGTTAAAGATGTAATTTTTTGTGAAGAAATGTTTAGAGTTAGGTTCATGAATCCAGATGGATCTCTATTACAATCCCCAAAGAGGGCACTTTAAGTTGATGATTACTTCTATGTGTAGAAATCCTTATTTATAATTGAATCACTTGTTTATTTTTCAACAAGTTTTTAGTTATTTTTATATCTTTTTTTTCCAAATAGTTCAAGAAAGACCACTACAAATGAGCAATATTTTGCACTGTTATACAATTTAATAAATCAGAAACTGATGACATAGTGCTGTATTTTACTTCATCTCTATTTTTCAACCAAAAATGCTTTGCTCTGATAAGGGGGTACTTGAATTAAAAAAATGTTCACGGGGGGTGCATCGCTGAAAAAACTTTGAGAACCACTGGTGTAGAGGACGTAAGTATTTATTTGTATGTTAAGGATATGACTGGTGATTGAAATGAAACACTCATAATCATGCATAAAACATCAAGTTTTTCTCGTATGTTGTTTGGAGACATTACATACAGTTAGGTCCATAAATATTTGGACATTGACACAATTTTCAGTATTGCAGCTCTGTGCAACACCACAATCGGTTTGAAATGAAACAAGATGTGCTTTAAGTGCAGACTTTGAGCTTTAATTTGAGAGATATTTACATCAAAATCAGGTGAACGGTGTAGGAATTACAACACATTTTATATTGGCCTTCCATCTTTTAAGGGACCAAAAGTAATTGGACAATTGGCTACTCGGCTGTTCCATGGCCAGGTGTGTGTCATTCCCTTGTTATTTCATTTACAAGGAGCAGATAAAAGGCCAAGACCTCATTTCAAGTGTGGTATATTCATTTGGAATCTGGGGAGGTCATTTCTCAATATGAAGTCCAAAGAGCTGTCCGTCCCTATCAGTGCAGCAAGCCATCATTAGGCTGAAGAATCCAAACAAACTCATTACAGAAATAGCAAAAACATGAGGTGTGGCCAACTCAACTGTTTGGTGCATTCTTAAAAAGAGAGAACCCACTGGTGAGCTCAGCAACACCAAAAGGTCTGGAAGACCACAGCAAACAAGTGTAGTGGATGACAGACAAATCATTTCCCTTGTCAAGAAAAAACCCTTTACAACAGTTGGCCGGATGAAGAAACTTCTCCAGGAGGTACAAAGTACGTGTATCTGTGTCCAAGTCAACAATTAAGAAAATACTTCACCAGACTCTTATACTACAGAGGTTTCGTCACATGGCGTAAACCATGGGTGTCAAACTCTGGCCCGCGGGCCAAATTTGGCCCGCTGTGCAATTTCATTTGGCCCATGAGGCAATATCAAATCAACATTAGAGCTGGCCCGCCGGTACTATACAGCAGCAGAGCCGCTGTAACACTGCATTCGCCGCTAATACTCATACTTGCCAACTCTCCCGATTTTCCAACCATTCTCCCGAATTTCTCCAGATTTCCAATATTGGGGGCGTGCCTTTAGCTTTGTCAACAATATGTTGTCACGTCCGCTTTTCCTCCATACAAACAGCGTGCCGGCCAAGTCACATAATAAATGCGACTTATACACACACTTAAGTGAATGCCAGCATACTTGCTCAACAGCCATACAGGTCAGACTGAGGGTGGCCGTATAAACAACTTTAACACTGTTACAAATATGCGCCGCACTGTGAACCCACACCAAACAAGAATGACAAACACATTTCAGGAGAACATCCGCACCGTAACACAACATAGACACAACAGAACAAATACTACCCACAACCCATTGCAGCACTAACTCTTCCGGGACACTACAATATGCACCCCCGCTACAACCTAACCCCGCCCCCCACCCCCAACCCCACCCATCTCATTGTTATTTTATTTTAAGATTTATTAGCCTGTGGAAAAATGTAATGTTGATAGTTACCTCAAAAGGCTGCAAATAGAAAAGAGGCATTAAATGTTTTATTTAAATTTTATTAATTTTATTAATTTTACCATTGATGTTTTTTCGGGTTTTTTTTTTTTTAAGTTGATTTTGCACTTTTAAGCTATATCATTATTGCTTGTTCCATATTCAGTGGTAAAGCAAATCAGTGGAGCAAACTGAGCAATAATTAACAATTTATTCATGCGGCGGCATAGCTCGGTTGGTAGAGTGGCCGTGCCAGCAACTTGAGGGTTGCAGGTTAGATTCCCGCTTCCGCCATCCTAGTCCCTGACGTTGTACCCTTGGGCAAGGCACTTTACCCACCTGCTCCCAGTGCCACCCACACTGGTTAAAATGTAACTTAGATATTGGGTTTCACTATGTAAAGCGCTTTGAGTCACTAGAGAAAAGCGCTATATATAAAAAAATGCACTTTCTCTTGCTACTTCAAGGCTTGAATGTTTGATTAATTCATTATTATTTTATTTTCAAATGTATTATTAGCCTGTGGAAAAAGTTTATTTTGATATTTACCTCAGAAGGCTGCAAATAGAAAAGAGTCATTCAATTTTTATTGAAATTTTATTTGATATACCATTGATATTTTTTTATTATTATTATTATTATTTGAAACTGGATTTTGCATGTCACTAAAGTTGTATAAGCCTTGCTTGTTCGATATTCAATGCAAAACTTGTTTGGGTCCCTATTAAAAGGTTAATTTGTTCAACCTTGGCCCGCGGCTTTGTTCAGTTTTAAATTTCGGCCCACTCTGTATTTGAGTTTGACACCTCTGGTGTAAACCATTGGTGAGCCTCAAAAACAGAAAGGCCAAATTGGAGTTTCCCAGGAAACATCTGTGCAGTTCTGGAACAACATCTCATGGACAGATGAGACAAAGATACATTTGTACCATAATGATGGAAAGAGAAGAGTATGCAGAAGGGAAGGAACTGATAAGATCCAAAATATAGCACCTTATCATACTGACCAACTGAATCTCTGTCTGGACTGGAGCCTGCAGTGCCTCGGACTGGAAGTCTCTGCAGAGAGTGGTGAGGATGGCGGAAAAGATCATCAGACTCCTCTTCCTCCTATCCAGGAGATGGCAAAAAGCCACTGCTTGACCAGGGCTCAGAAAATCTGCAGAGACTCCTCCCACCCCCACCAAGGACTGTTTTCACTGCTGGACTCTAGAAAGAGGTTCCACAGCCTCCATAGCAGAACCTCCAGATTCTTGTAACAGCTTCTTCCCTCAGGCTGTAAAACTCTTGAATGCATCATAATAATCCTGTCAATTCCCCCCCAAAAATGGATTAACTCGCTGGAATATAAAGACAATATAACATACATCTATAAACGTGGATGCATATGCACAAGTGCAATATACAAACCCCGTTTCCATATGAGTTGTGAAACTGTGTTATATTTTAAATATAAATGGAATACAATGATTTGCAAATCATTTTCAACCCATATTCAGTTGAATATGCTACAAAGACAACATATTTGCTGTTCAAACTGATAAACATTTTTTTTTTTGCAAATAATCATTGACTTTAGAATTTGATGCCAGCAACACGTGACAAAGAAGTTGGGAAAGGTGGGAAAGGTGGCAATAAATACTGATAAAGTTGAGGAATGCTCATCAAACACTTATTTGGAACATCCCACAGGTGTGCAGGTGGGTGCCATGATTGGGTATAAAAGCAGCTTTCATGAAATGCTAAGTAATTCACAAACAAGGATGGGGTGAGGGTCACCATTTTGTAAGCAAATTGTCGAACAGTTTTGGAACAACATTTCTCAACGAGCTATTGCAAGGAATTTAGGGATTTTACCATCTACGGTCCGTAAAATCATCAAAAGGTTCAGAAAATCCGGAGAAATCACTCCACCTAAGCGATGATATTACGGACCTTTGATCTCTCAGACGGTACTGCATCAAAAACCGACATCAGTGTGTAAAGGATATCACCACATGGGCTCAGGAACACTTCATAAAACCACTGTCAGTAACTACAGTTGGTCGCTACATCTGTAAGTGCAAGTTAAAACTCTACCATGCAAAGCCAAACCCATTTACCAACAACACCATGAAACGCCGCCGGCTTGGCTGGGCCCGAGCTTATCTAAGATGGACTGATGCAAAGTGGAAAAGTGGTCTGTGGTCTGACGAGTCCACATTTCAAATTATATTTGGAAACAGAGGATGTGGTGTCCTCCAGAACAAACAGGAAAATAACCATTCGGATTGTTATAGGCACAAAGTTCAAAAGCCAGCACCTGTGATGGTATGGGGGTGTATTAGTGCCCAAGGTGTTGTTGATAAATGGCTTTCACTTTGCATAGTAAAGTTTTAACAAGCACTTACAGATGTAGCGACCAACTGTAGTTACTGACAGTGGTTTTATGAAGTGTTCCTGAGCCCATGTGGTGATATCCTTTACACACTGATGTCGGTTTTTGATGCAGTACGGCCTGAGGGATCAAAGGTCCTTAATATCATCGCTTACGTGCAGTGATTTCTCCAGATTCTCTGAACCTTTTGATGATTTTACTGACCGTAGATGGTAAAATCCCTAAACTCCTTGCAATAGCTCGTTGAGAAATGTTGTTCTAAAACTGTTCGACAATTTGCTTACAAATTGGTGACCCACGCCCCATCCTTGTTTGTGAGTTACTTAGCATTTCATGGAAGCTGCTTTTATACCCAATCATGGCACCCACTTGTTCCCAATTAGCCTGTACACCTGTGGGATGTTCCAAATAAGTGTTTGATGAGCATTCCTCAACTTTATCAGTATTTATTGGGCTCCAGTACTCTGGAATGCCCTCCCGGTAACAGTTCGAGATGCCACCTCAGTATAAGCATTTAAGTCTCACCTTAAAACTCATTTGTATACTCTCGCCTTTAAATAGACTCCCTTTTTAGACCAGTTGATCTGCCGTTTCTTTTCTTTTTCTCCTATGTCCCACTCTCCCTTGTGGAGGGGGTCCGGTCCGATCCGGTGGCCATGTACTGCTTGCATGTGTATTGGCTGGGGACATCTCTGCGCTGCTGATCCGCCTCCGCTTGGGATGGTTTCCTGCTGGCTCCGCTGTGAACGGGACTCTCGCTGCTGTGTTGGATCCGCTTTGGACTGGACTCTCGCGACTGTGTTGGATCCATTATGGATTGAACTTTCACAGTATCATGTTAGACCCGCTCGACATCCATTGCTTTCCTCCTCTCCAAGGTTCTCATAGTCATTATTGTCACCAACGTCCCACTGGGTGTGAGTTTTCCTTGCCCTTATGTGGGCCTACCGAGGATGTCGTAGTGGTTTGTGCAGCCCTTTGAGACACTAGTGATTTAGGGCTATATAAGTTAACATTGATTGATTGATGATATTGCCACATTTCCTAACTTCTTTGTCACGTGTTGCTGGCATAAAATTCTAAAGTTAATGATTATTTGCAAAAAAAAAATGTTTATCAGTTTTAACATCAAATATGTTGTCTTTGTAGCATATTCAACTGGGTGGAAGATGAATTGCAAATCATTGTATTCCGTTTATATTTACTTCTAACACAATTTCCCAACTCAAATGGAAACAGGGTTTGTACTGTGTTTCAGCAAAACAATGCCAAGCTACGTGTTACAACAGCGTGGCTTCGTGGTAAAAGAGTGCGGGTACTTTCCTGGCCCGCCTGCAGGCCAGACCTGTCTCTTATCGAAAATGTGTTGAGCATTATGAAGCGTAAAATACGACAGCGGAGATCCCGGACTGTTGAACGACTGAAGCTCTACGTAAAACAAGAATGGGAACAAATTCCACTTTCAAAGCTTCAATTATTAGTCTTAGTTCCCAAACCTTTATTGAGTGTTGTTAAAAGAAAATGTGATGTAACACAGTGGTGAACATGCCCTTTCCCAACTACTTTGGCACGTGTTGCAGCCATGAATTTCTAAGTTAATTATCATTTGCAAAAAAAAAAATAAAGTTTATGAGTTTGCACATCAAATATGTTGTCTTTGTAGTGCATTCAATTGAATATGGGTTGAAAAGGTTTTACAAATCATTGTATTTTGTTAATATTTACATCTAACACAATTTCCCAACTCATATGGAAACGGGGTTTGTATTTATCTGTACAGTAATCTATTTATTCATATCTGCACCTTATTGCTCCTTTATCCTGCACTACAACGCGAAAATGCAATGAAATTTCATTCTTATTATACTGTAACGTTCAAATTTCAATGACAATAAAAAGGAATTCGAAGTCGTCTCATCAGTAAAGCATGGTGGTGGTAGTGTCATGGCGTGGGCATGCATGGCTACCAGTGGAGCTGGATCCCTTATATTTATTGATAATGTGACAGCTGACAAAAGCAGCAAAATGAATTCTGAAGTGTTTCGGGCAATATTATCGGCTCATATTCAGCCAAATTCTTTAAAACTCATTGGACGGCGCTTCACAATGCAGACGGACAATGACCCGAAGTATACTGCAAAAGCAACCAAAGAGTTTTTTAAGGCAAAGAAGTGGAATGTTCTGCAATGGTCAAGTCAATCCCCTGACCTGAATCCCTTTGCTGAAGACAAAACTGGAGGGAAAATTCCCAAAGAACAAGGAGGAACCAAAGACAGCTGCAGCAGAGGCCTGGCAGAGCATCACCAGGGACCAAACCCAGCACCTGCATGGTGATGTGCCAGGCTGTCATTGACTGCAAAGGGTTTGCAGCAAAGTATTAAAAAGTGACAATTTGATTTATGATTGTTAGTTTGTTCAATTACTCGTGGTCCCTTAAGAGGTGGAAGTCACATATAAAATGCGTGGTAATTCCTACATCGTTTACCTGATTTGGATGTACAGTAAATACCCTCAAATTAAAGCTCAAAGTCTGCACTTAAAGCCCATATTTTGTTTCATTTCAAATCCATTGTGGTGTTGTACAAAATTGTGTCAATGTCCAAATATTTCTGGACCTAACTTTACATCCATCTATCCATCCATCCATCTTCTTCCGCTTATCCGAGGTCAGGTCGCGGTTTCAGCATCCTAAGCAGGGAAGCCCAGACTTCCCTCTCCTCAGCCACTTCATCCAGCTCTTCCCGGGAGATCCCGATGACGTTCCAAGATCAGTCCGGGAGACATAGTCTTCCCAACGTGTCCTGGGTCTTCCCTGTGGCCTCCTACTGGTCGGACGTGCCCGAAACACCTCACCTGGCTCCTCTCGATGTGGAGGAGCAGCGGCTTTACTTTGAGCTCCTCCCGGATGATAGAGCTTCTCACCCTATCTTTAAGGGAGAGCCCCGTCACCAGGCGGAGGAAGCTCTTTCGGCTGCTTGTACCCGTGATCTTATCCTTTCGGTCATAACCCAAACTCATGACCATAGGTGAGGATGGGAATGTAGATTGACCGGTAAATTGAGAGCTTTGCTTTCCGGCTCAGCTCCTTCTTCACCACAACGGATCGATACAGCGTCCGCATAATAGAATAGAATAGAATAGAGTTTTATTGTCATTATTGCAATAAACAGGTTCATAACTGAAGACGCCGAACACCTAACTGCACATAGTTGAATAAAAATATGATTTAGTACAGAATAATGTCGTTTGATTCGCCTTGTGATTTCGACAACAAAAGACGGCCCCTCGAACCATTAAACTACCAAAGTTCTGATGACGTCAGTCTTTTGTTTTAACTTACCACAAGTCGCAAAAGCTCACATTTTCAATAGCGCTTGGGCGGTTTATGAGTTGTCGAATCTCCTGACAAACCTGAACTGCGTCCCGAAGCTGTCACATGTTAAAAGGGGTGGAACCGCTTAGGGCAGGGGTCGGCAACCCAAAAGGTTGAAAGAGCCATATTGGACAAAAAATACAAAAACAAATCCATCTGAAGCCGCAAAAAATTAAAAGCCATATTACATACAGATAGTGTGTCATGAGCTATAAATTGAATTATGAGGACTAAAAGGAAATTGAATGAGCTCAAATATAGCTACAAATGAGGCATAATGATGCAATATGTACATACAGCTAGCCTAAATAGCATGATAGCATCCATAAGCTTTCAGTCATGCAGTGACCAAATATGTCTGATTAGCACTCCACATAAGTCAATAACATCAACAAAACTCACCTTTGTGCATTCATGCACAACGTTAAAGGCCTACTGAAACCCACTACTACCGACCACGCAGTCAGATAGCTTATATATCAATGATGAAATATTAACATTGCAACATATGCCAATACGACCTTTTTAGTTTACTAAATAGCAATTTTAAATTTCCCGCGGGTTTCTTGTTGAAAACGTCGCGGAAAGATGACGCGTACGCGTGACGTCACGGACTGTCAGGAAATATTAGCAGCTGCACCAGTCGCGGCTAAAAGTCGTCTGCTTTAACCACATAATTACACAGTATTTTGGACATCTGTGTTGCTGAATATTTTGCAATTTGTTCAATTAATAATGGAGACTATAAAAACAATGCTGTTGGTGGAAAGCGGTGAATTGCAGCTGTCTTTAGCACCGAGACACAGCCGATGTTTCTTTGTTTGTTGTGAAGCGGAGCGGTCAAGCGAACATGTTTTCTCGACATCAACCAGCATGTTTTTGGATGGGGAAATTGTGATATATAACTTACCGGAGAAATTATTGGATCATTCGTCATCCTGCAGCAGCGGCAGCTGTGAGCTTAGCTCCTCGGCTTCTCTCTGAGACACTGCGTGTTCACCGCAGCCATCTGACCTCGAGGTATGTCTTTAAAATATTTTACAATCTTTACAATCTCACTAAAACACTATTAAAAAAATAAGCAGATGAGAGATCTTCCAGATATATCCTAGTAAATGTGTCTAATTACATCTGAAACTCTCACTTTGCCGCCGCCCGGAGCCGTCGCTTTTTTTTCCTTTTTTTTTTTTCTAGTCCTTCACTTACAATATCCTAATTCACAAATTTTTCATCCTTGCTCAAATTAATGGCAAAATTGTCGCTTTCTCGGTCCGAATTGCTCTTACTGTTGGTGGCTCCCATTAAAAACAATGTGAATATGTGTGGAGCCCTGCAACTCGTGACGTCATGCGCACATACTTCCGGTAAATGCAGGGCTTTTTTTATTAGCGACCAAAAGTTGCGAATTATATCGTCGATGTTCTCTACTAAATCCTTTCAGCAAAAATATGGCAATATCGCGAAATTATTATGACACATAAAATGGACCTGCTATTCTCGTTTAAATAAGACAATCTCCTTTCAGTAGGCCTCTAAAAGTTTGGTGGATAAATTGTAGACAGAAAAAGAAGTGGCATAAAACACAAAGTCGGAGAAAGTTATACATGTAAATTAGGAGTCACCAACCTTTTTGAAACCAAGAGCTACTTCTTGGGTACTGATTAATGCGAAGGGCTACCAGTTTGATACACACTTAAATAAATTGCCAGAAATAGCCAATTTACTCAATTTACCTTTAATAAATAAATCTATATATGTAAAAAAATGGGTATTTCTGTCTGTCATTCCGTCGTACATTTTTTTTTCCTTTTACAGAAGGTTTTTTTGTAGAGAATGAATTCTGAAAAAAACACTTAATTGAACTGTTTGAAAGAGGAGAAAACACGGAAAAAATTAAAATTAAATTTTGAAACATAGTTTATCTTCAATTTTGACTCTTTAAAATTCAAAATTCAACCAAAAAAAATAAAGAGAAAAATTAGCTAATTCAAATCTTTTTGAAAAAAATAATTTATGGATCATCATTAGTAATTTTTCCTGATTAAGATTAATTTTAGAATTTTGATGACAGGTTTTAAATAGGTTAAAATCCAATCTGCACTTTGTTATAATATAACAAATTAGACCAAGCTATATTTCTAACAAAGACAAATCATTATTTCTTCTAAATTTTCTGGAACAAAATTTTTGAAATAAATTCAAAAGACTTTGAAATAAGATTTAAATTTGTTTCTACAGATTTTCTAGATTTGCCGGAATCATTTTTTTAAATTTTAATCATAATGAGTTTGAAGAAACATTTCACAAATATTTTTCGGCGAAAAAACAGAAGCTAAAAAGAAGAATTAAATTAAAATGTATTTATTATTTTTTACAACAAAAAAAATAAATGTACTTGAACATTGATTTAAATTGTCAGGAAAGAAGATGAAGAAATTTAGAAGGTAAAAATGTATATGTGTTTAAAAATCCTAAAATCATTTTTAAGGTTGTATTTTTCCTCTAAAATTGTCTTTCTGAAAATTATCAGACGTAAAGTAAAAAAATAAATGAATTCATTTAAACTAGTGAAAACCAAGTCTTTAAAATATTTTCTTGGATTTTCAAATTCTATTGGAGTTTTGTCTCTCTTAGAATCAAAAATGTCGAGCAAAGCGAGACCAGCTTGCTTGTAAATAAATACAATTTAAAAAATAGAGGCAGCTCACTGGTAAGTGCTGCTATTTGAGCTATTTTTTGAACAGGCCAGCGGGCGACTCATCTGGTCCTTACGGGCGACCTTGTGCCCGCAGGCACCGTGTTGGTGACCCCTGATGTAAATAAACTACGGTGAATTCAAGGACCGCCAAAATTAGTAGGACAAAACGGCTCTCGCCAAATACTCGAATCAGTGAAGCATGTTTAATACAAACAGTGTGCTTTATAGCAATTAGGGAGGCTTATGTCGTGTTTTTCCTCCGACAGAAACCATATTAAAACAAAAAATATGTTTTTTTCCCCCCTTTTTGAAAAAAGCTCCAGAGAGCCACGAGGGCGCATGCGCTTACCGAGCCGCGGGTTGTCGACCCTCGGTTTAGGTGAATGGTCACGTGGTACAATTCGGCAACGAGGCTCCACACAGCATTCTGGCTCCTCCCCTAAATGAAGCGAGCGGAGATACGCGCTACTCCGGTAACGCCCCCTGCAGTACTCAAGCCTGCGCACATCACTACATCCGGGTCATAGTTGAAACATGCTACAATACCTTGTTTTTAGCGCTTACCTCTAACTACGTGGCCATGCCTGTAATAATAATGTGTGGCTTTCCCTGTAGTGGAAAAACGAGACGGACAGAAGAATTAAAAGCTTATTTTGAACAACACACCGACAAAAAGATTCACGTTGTGGGAGATTCAGCTCTGGCGGTGGAGAAGAACGCCGTGTATGCGGGCAAGTTAAGCTAGCCGCGGCTAAACTCATGTCACCTCATGGAGGATTCCGATTTACCTACAACTTCTTTATTAAGTTATTTATTTAGGTATTATAATATACACAGGCTTTTTTTTAATACTAAAAGGCTTGTCCAAATGCGTGTTATTTAGAATTACACCTATGCAGCGAAGCTTGGCGACCCAGAAAAAAACATCAGTCAAAAAAGTGCACGGAATATATTGACTTTGTTTCGGTAATTGATGAAGCTGTTTGGTAAGTAGGGTTTTGTTTGGAACTGTGTGGAGTCTCAATGACGTGTGTGCAACAAGACTTGCCATTGTAGTGTCGAATTTGATTGTTTTTTTGAATTAGGGCTGGGCGATATGGCGTTTTTTAGACAGTTTTATGTCTTCCACAGCTCCTCTACCACACGGGGTCCCCCAGGGCTCAATCCTTGCCCCAATCTTCCATCCATTTTCTACCGCTTATTCCCTTTTTTGGGGTCGCGGGGGGGGCGCTGGCGCCTATCTCAGCTACAATCGGGCGGAAGGCGGGGTACACCCTGGACAAGTCGCCACCTCATCGCAGGGCCAACACAGATAGACAGACAACATTCACACTCACATTCACACACTATTTGCGCTTTACCTTCTCCCCCTTGGTTCTATTTTTAGGAAGTATGGTATTGCATTTAATTTGTATGCCGATGATTGCCAGATCTATATTCCCATGGCACAAAATAACCCGGTTCAACGTCTCATTGACTACCTGCACGACATCAAAGCCTGGCTTTCAGCTAACTTCCTGAGCCTAAATGAAGACAAAACAGAAGTTATGTTGTTCGGTCCAAGTTAAGGATGTCCCGATCCAGGTTTTTGCACTTCCGATCCGATACCGATATTGTTTTTGAACTTCCGATTCGATACCGATACTGGCCTATCCGAGCATGTATTAAAGTTTAAAGTTATTTAGCCTAATTAGTTGTCAGATTCATGTTGAAAAGGGTTTTAGTACTCTTGATAACAGCTAGCCAGCTGAATTAGGTGAGTTTGAATAATACACAATATTTGGTATTCAAGGATAACAAAATTGGTCCGCATTGCTGGCAGTAAGTCGGACACGTTTCCAGTGAAGGTTGGACTCCGCCAAGGCTGTCCTTTGTCACCGATTCTGTTCATAACTTTTATGGACAGAATTTCTAGGCGCAGTCAAGGCGTTGAGGGGTTCCGGTTTGGTGGCCACGGGATTAGGTCTCTGCTTTTTGCAGATGATGTAGTCCTGATGGCTTCATCTGGCCGGGATCTTCAGCTCTCACTGGATCGGTTCGCAGCCGAGTGTGAAGCGACCGGAATGAGAATCAGCACCTCCAAGTCCGAGTCCATGGTTCTCGCCCGGAAAAGGGTGGAGTGCCATCTCCGGGTTGGGGAGGAGACCCTGCCCCAAGTGGAGGAGTTCAAGTACCTAGGAGTCTTGTTCACGAGTGGGGGAAGAGTGGATCGTGAGATCGACAGGCGGATCGGTGCGGCGTCTTCAGTAATGCGGCCGTTGTATCGATCCGTTGTGGTGAAGAAGGAGCTGAGCCGGAAGGCAAAGCTCTCAATTTACCGGTCGATCTACGTTCCCATCCTCACCTATGGTCATGAGCTTTGGGTCATGACCGAAAGGATAAGATCACGGGTACAAGCGGCCGAAATGAGTTTCCTCCGCCGGGTGGCGGGGCTCTCCCTTAGAGATAGGGTGAGAAGCTCTGCCATCCGGGAGGAGCTCAACGTAAAGCCGCTGCTCCTCCACATCGAGAGGAGCCAGATGAGGTGGTTCGGGCATCTGGTCAGGATGCCACCCGAACGCCTCCCTAGGGATGTGTTTAGGGCACGTCCAGCTGGTAGGAGGCCACGGGGAAGACCCAGGACACGTTGGAAAGACTATGTCTCCCGGCTGGCCTGGGAACGCCTCGGGATCCCCCGGGAAGAGCTAGACGAAGTGGCTGGAGATAGGGAAGTCTGGGCTTCCCTGCTTAGGCTGCTGCCCCCGCGACCCGACCTCGGATAAGCGGAAGATGATGGATGGAATGTATGGATGGATGGATGGATGGATGGATAACAAAATAGAAAAAATTATACACGTCAAACAGAAATGGCATCATTTAACAGTAAAAAAGTTATATTTACATCTATAAAGTGCAAATAATGCTGTAAAAATTATTTTAAAAAGCCTGAGTGGGATAAAATGTCTATAACTCAGCATCAATACTTGCTCTTGAACAAGTGTAAACTTAAAAAAAAATACAAAAAAATTATCAACACACTTTTTCAAATGTTTGCCCCAGTCAGGGGGGGCAAACAATGGAAGTCCAAGCATGATGGGGAGATTCTTTCTAACAAAGACGAGCACTTCAAGAAGCTCAGGTGTCAACCTGCTCCTGTGTTCATCTATGAGTGCTAAAAAGCCTCTCACTCTTAAAAGTCATTAAAATGTCTTACAACTTTACCACCACGCTTGACTTTATTGTGGCATTGTTTTGCACTCCACCTCTTCATCTTTTTCGTTTTGTAGGGTAAAATAATCCCACACAGCTGCCGTTTTTGCCCTAGCTTTTAATTCACACTGCCGTCTTAACAGTTAGAACACAGACCTTTAGATGTGTTGAAGGTGTGCTGGAAAATGCGGAACGGAAGGTAGAGAGCAGCATAAGAGTGGAATGTATTATTAAAATTGGTGCGTTGGAAAATACGGACCGGATTTTAAAAAAAAACTGGATCTGGATCGGCATTTTCCCATGCCTTGCCGATACGCATTTTTTGTCAAATATCGGCGGCCGATCGGATCCAAATATCGGATCGGGACAACCCTAGTCCAAGTCGCTCTACCTCCCACAATGTTGATCTCGGCACTCCGACCCCGTATCTCACCGACTGTGTCACAAACCTGGGGTAAAGTTCGACTCAGATTTTAAATTCGAATAACAAATCAGCAGCGTCGTTCAAAAAAGCTTTTATCAATTACGCCAAATAGCGAAAGTGAAACCGCTTCTGTCAGGACATGAACTCGAGAAATTAATTCACGCCTTTATCTCGAATCGTTTAGACTACTGCAATGCCCTGAATGTGGGCATTAGCCAGGCCTCCCTTGCCCGCCTGCAGCTCGTGCAGAACTCTGCTGCTCGTCTGCTAACACAGACCCACAGACGTGAGCACATCACCCCTATATTAGCGTCCCTTCACTGGCTCCCTGTGCGTTGTCGAATCAATTTTAAACTTATATTTGTTTTTAAATGTCTAAACAACCTCGCGCTAACATATCTTTCCGACCTCCTGCAGCCTTACTCCCCCACCCGATCCATAAGATCAGCCGATCAGCTGCTACTGACGGTCCCTGACACAAGGCTGAAGCTTAGAGGTGACAGAGCATTCGCCGCTGCTGCTCCCAAGCTCTGGAACGACCTACCTCTGAGTGTTAGACAAGCCTCCTCTCTTCCTGTTTTTAAATCACTCTTAAAAACATACTTTTAATCCTTGGCTTTTAACACTGAGTGATATCCATCCTGCAATGGCGCCCCATTGTACACCTGCTGTGAACCATTTTTTTTTTTATCATGTTCTGTTTGTGTTGTGTTGTTTGCTCGGTTCTCGTATTATCTTTTAACCTGCCCATTGTACAGCACTTTGGCTACCCCTGTGGTAAATTTAAAATGTGCTTTATAAATAAAGTTGATTTTATTAGATTTTTTAAATATCTCTATATTTTTAGGCCGTATCAAGATACACGATATATATCTCGATATTTTGCCTTAGCCTTGAATTAACACCTCATGCATATAATCAAAGCAGTATGATGATTCTACGTGTCTACATTAAAACATTCTTGCTCCATACATCCATCTATTTTCTACCGCTTGTCCCTTTTGGGGTCGCTGAAGCCTATCTCAGCTGCATTCAGGCGGAAGGCGCGCTTACACCCTGGACAAGTCGCCACCTCATCACAAACAGTCTTGTTCATACTGCATTAATATATGCTCATTTTAAACTTTCATGCAGAGAGGGAAATCACAACTAAGTCAATTTACCAATACTGTATTTATTAAACTGTTATTAAGCATTCACGGGGAGAACATGCAAACTCAGGCGACTTGTCCTGGGTGTACCCTGCCTTCCGCCCGATTGTAGCTGAGATAGGCGCCAGCGCCCCCCGCGACCCCAAAAGGGAATAAGCGGTAGAAAATGGATGGATGGATGTTATTAAGCAGTGGCACAAACATTCATGTCATTTCACAACAGAAAGTTCAAGCTTGTCAGAGATATTTTAAAATAGGCTATTAGTGCGCTTTGGTGCATGATGTCACGAAGATGACATATCAAAACAACACTAAATTAAAGTGCACTTTTTGTACAGAACCCAACTGCAATAGTTTATCTTGTGTTTTTTCACACAAAATATTTCAACAGCCATCAAATAAAAATGACCAAAAGTGAACATTATTTGTTTTAAACTATTGTAGATTTTGTTCTCTACAAAAAGTGCGCTTTAATTTAGTGTTGATAAATTTACCTTATTGGGGTTTCCCTCTCTGCATGAAAGTTTAAAATGAGCACATGATCAAGAATGTTTTAATATTGACACATAGAATCATCATACTGCTGTTATTATATGCATCAGGTCTTAATTCAAGGTTAAGGCAAAATATCGAAATATACATCGTGTATCGTGTAATGGCTTAAAAATATCGAGATATTAATAAAAGGCCATCGCCCAGCCCTAATATATTTACATATATATATATATATATATATATATATATAGATACATATATATATAGATATAGATATATAATATAATATAATATACTTTGCAGATGTTGTGATGATGTATCTACTTATGCTGGCGGGTCGCGTCTTTTCCTGCGTTCACAAGTGATGTAGCTTGCCCACAGATGAGGGAAATTTGGCATTCATGTTGCTGCGTTTAGACTGCAGTCACATTTGAAAAGATCAGATTCCAATTGGATTTGGACTACCTAATGATATGGCCTGAATCAGATGTGAAAAAAATCAGATTTTCAGCACTTGGCAGCATTTAGACTGGCAAAAAAGTCAGATCTGTGTCACTTGAGGGTAAAAAAATCAGATTTGGTGTGCAGAGTAAACGGGGCCAATATGTTAACAGTGGTCCAAGTTTCTCTATACAAAAGGAAACTCTAGTGTTTTTAGGAATTTACTGCAAAAACATTTGTCTCACAAGTTTTGAACTGTTGAATAGCCCTGGTCTAAGGTGTGAATTTAGGGGAAATATGTTTTTTTCCCTCAACAGACAACACTTGTACAAACCCCGTTTCAATATGAGTTGGGAGATTGTGTTAGATGTAAATATAAATGGAATACAATGACTTGCAAATCCTTTTCAACCCATATTCAATTAAATGCACTACAAAGACAAAATATTTGATGTTCAAACTCATAAAAAAAATTGTTTTGCAAATAATAATTAACTTAGAATTTCATGGCTGCAACACGTGCCGAAGTAGTTGAGAAAAGGCATGTTCACCACTGTGTTACATCACATTTTCTTTTAACAGCACTCAATGAACATTTGGGAACTGAGGAAACTTAATTGTTGAAGCTTTGAAAGTGGAATTCTTTACCATTCTTGCTTGATGTACAGCTTAAGTTGTTCAACAGTCCGGGGTCTTGTTGTCGTATTTTACGCTTCATAATGCGCCACACATTTTCGAAGGGAGACATGTCTGGACTGCAGGCAGGCCAGAAAAGTACCCGCACTCTTTTACTTTGATGCCACGCTGTTGTAACACGTGGTTCTGCATTGTTTTGCTGAAATAAGCAGGGGCGTCCATGGTAACGTTGCTTGGATGACAACATATGTTGCTCCAAAACCTGTAAGGACCATTCAGCTTTAATGGTGCCTTTACAGATGTGTAATTTACCAATGCCTTGGGCACTAATACACCCTCATACCATCACAGATGCTGGCTTTTGAACTTTGCGCCGATAACAATCCGGATGGTTATTTTCCTCTTTGTTCCGGAGGACACCACGTCCACAGTTTTCAAATATAATTTGAAATGTGGACTCGTCAAGACCACAGAACACTTTTCCACTTTGCATCAGTCCATCTTAGATGAGCTCGGGCGGAGCCAAGCCGGCGGCGTTTCATGGTGTTGTTGGTAAATGGGTTTGGCTTTGCATTGTAGAGTTTTAACTTGCACTTACAGATGTAGCGACCAACTGTAGTTACTGACAGTGGTTTTATGAAGTGTTCCTGAGCCCATGTGGTGATATCCTTTACACACTGATGTCGGTTTTTGATGCAGTACCGCCTGAGGGATCAAATGTCCGTAATATCATCGCTTACGTGCAGTGATTTCTCCAGATTCTCTGAACCTTTTGATGATTTTATGTACCGTAGATGGTAAAATCCCTAAATTCCTTGCAATAGCTCGTTGAGAAATGTTGTTCTAAAACTGTTCGACAATTTGCTTACAAATTGGTGACCCTCGCCCCATCCTTGTTTGTGAATTACTTAGCATTTCATGGAAGCTGCTTTTTTACCCAATCATGGCACCCAACTGTTCCCAATTAGCCTGCACACCTGTGGGATGTTCCAAATAAGTGTTTGATGAGCATTCCTCAACTTAATCAGTATATATTGCCACCTTTCCCAACTTCTTTGTCACGTGTTGCTGGCATCAAATTCTAAAGTTAATGTTTATTTGCAAAAAAAAAAAGTTCATCAGTTTGAACATCAAATATGTTGTCTTTGTAGCATATTCAACTGAATATGGGTTGAAAATTATTTGCAAATCATTGTATTCCATTTATATTACATCTAACACAATTTCCCAACTGATATGGAAATGGGGTTCGTAAAAGGAAAACCAATGGCAGAAACTGCAGTAAGTAAGTGTTGCTGTACATTTTGCAGATTCCCAGAAGGAAAAACAGGTCCGTGCTGTGCTGAAAGCTGAAGTAGAAAGGTACCTGTGATGTATGAATATTATCATGTCAATCTTCTCAATTCACCTGTCATAATTTGTTGTTTTTAGGAAAGTCAACAAGGATGACATTGTGATATTGGATTCATTAAACTACATCAAAGGTAATTTATTCACCGTGATAATGTAGCACTGTACCTTATAAACGTCTTGTGATTTATTTACATTTTGGCTCACATGCTACTGCTAATGATTTTTTTACATTTTGGCTAACAGGCTACCGCTATGAACTTTTCTGTCTCACAAAACATGCACAGACCCCACACTGTCTGGTAAGTGTTATTGAAAAAGATCAGTTTTTTGACAAGTACAAATCAACCATTGTGGTCATTCTGTAAAGGTGTATTGTTTGACGTCAGAGGACGTGAGCTCAGAGTGGAATGCCAGCAGAGATGCAGAGGTGCAGTACACACATGAAATGTGAGTCAACACAAAATATAGTAGAAAGAAAACCTTCTTACAACCAAGACATTGCTCTTGTCTTTTGCAGCTTAAAGGCATTGGTTCTGAGATTTGAAGCGCCAGACTCCAGAAACCGGTGGGACAGTCCACTTTTCACCGTCCTCCAAGATGACACGCTTCAATTTGAAGCCGTAGCTGACGCTATTTTCAAAAGAAAGGCGCCGCCGCCGAATCAGTCCACACAAAGTGTAAGAATGAGCGGGACCATGAACTCTACTCAAGTACTTTTTATGTGAGCTCGGCCACAATGTTTGTGTCCCTGCAGCAACCACTGTCATCTGCAAACTTCCTGTACGAGTTAGACAAGATCACGCAGGACGTCTTAATGGTATGTTTTCTCATTCATTATTTATTATATTTTTTTTATTTTAAAATTGTTATACATTGACCAATCACAATAATGACAAACCGTTTTTCAGGTAACTATAAAGGAGCATGTACGGTGAAAATAAATTGCATGATAAATCTGTGCGTATACATCCATCTATCCATCCATTTTCTACCGCTTATTCCCTTTTGGGGTCGCGGGGGGCGCTTGCGACTATCTCAGCTACAATGGGGGGGAAGGTGGGGTACACCCTGGACAAGTCACCATCTCATCGCAGGGCCTGTGCATATACATGCGTATACATGATTAATGCGATTTATTTTTGTGGTTAATCCCTTGAGGACTCGTTAATTTTTACTGCCAAATGTATTCGATAATTCCATTAATATTTTTAGTATAATTATAATCTTATAACAAAAAAAACAACAATATATAATAGGCCAACCAGGTATTTTGTAGTGAATAACTACATAACTATTTAAATACAAATTAAGGCTGCAGCTTTTAACTTATTAAATTGGTTAATTTGGCTATAGAAAATATTTGGTTCATATTATGTTGCTTTGATTAATTGTTTGAGTGTAACCAATAATAATTTATTAAAATCTGAACCACATGCAATGCCCAAAAATGTAAATACGCAAACATAGTTTCCACATTAGAGCGGGGGTGGCGGCAAACATTATTATTCCAAAATATTTTTTTTATAAATGCACACGTTATGCGTTTTTTTTTAAAAATGAATGAAAGTTATAGCAAACAGAAACATGTATTTCAACTATTGCAACTTTTGCTTAAACTACGCATTGCTATAAAGTGTTTTATCCGATTCCTCAAATAATTAAACATACTAATCAATAGAAAATTAAAATAACCAATAACTGCAGCTCTAGTACAAAAAAGTTGTAAATGTTGAAGTTACGTTCAAGATCCTTTGTTGCAGGATTATTACTAGCTGACTGATTGTGAGTGTTTCACAACAAAGACTCAATGATGACTATTGATGTGGACCTGAGTAACACATTTTGGCAAAAGCATCGACTAATTGTGCTTGGATAATGTCAGTTATTAACTCTGTGTAGGTGCCACATAAAGGAGCATTGTCTTTGAAGGAAGCAACTTTTTTCACTTTTTGTAATGATCTACCTACTAATTGTAATGACTGATAATATGCTGACCTAATTTATGTCGTCTGATTGACGTAAATATTGTAATGCCATTGTATTTACTGCCATATGTGATCCATAAGTGTGTTATCTGTCTACAAGTATTAGTAACTGGATGTAGTATGATGTGTGCTTTTGGCTTTCTTTTAGGCAATTTTTAATGCACAGAAGACAAGTGTTCCTGGGGATTTTGTTTCAGTTCCTGGAGCCACAGAAAAAATATCCTTTGTTTCAGCAACTGGAAGTACTGGCATAAATGTGTGAGATTTGACATTGTCACCCGTGTCAGTTCCTATTGAGCTGTCACACTTAGGTGTATTTAGTGCATGGCTCAGTTTGAAGGCTGAATGAGTGCTTTTAAAGAACGCCATTAGGGGTTCTACCTTGTAAAATAGGAGTGATGGCAAATTACACAGGAGTGGATTTTTATTGGCAGCAGCTCCACATCAGGAACAAACACTTTTGATGTTCTTGTCTGATCACAGTGTAGCAAGCACAACGTGACTCGCTTGTACTTTTAGTTCTGCACAGGGAACACAGGAAAAAAAAAAAGTCCTTAACATGTTTAAACATTGTGCTGACCAGGAGTGTCAACATGGCCAAGCTGCGCAAATTCCGGCGGCAGTTCATCAGTTACACGAAAATGCACCCAACAGAGAACACGGAACAGATTTCCAATATGTTTGTACAGTATTTAAATAAGAGCCTTGATTAAAGATTGTCTTCAACTATTGTATGTCACATATTGAATGTCGGCGTGCCAGCAACTTCAGGGTTCCAGGTTCAATCACCGTCTCTGGCCATGATCTACGTCACTGCCGTTATGTCCTTGGGCAAAACACTTCACCCTTGCCCCCGGCGCTGTTCACACTGGTGAATGAATGATGAATGAATGATTGGTGGTGGTCGGAGGGGCCGTAGTCGCAAACTGGCAGCCTCTCGTCAGTCTACCCCAGGGCAGCTGTGGCTACTGATGTAGCTTACCACCACCAGGTGTGAATGAATGATGGGTTCTCACTTCTCTGTAACCGTAGTTAATCGATAGAAAAGTGTTATAGAAATGTAATTACTATATTACAATTATTTAATTATTTTTATTGTATCAAGTATTTTTTATTTCAGCCTGAAGTTAATCTAGAATTATTCCACCCATCCATTTTCTACCCCTTATCCCCTTCGGGGTCGCTGGAGCCTATCTCAGCTGCAATCGGGCGAAAGGTGGAGTACACCCTGGACAAGTCCCCCCTCATGGTAGAGTCAGACAACATTCATACTCTAGAATACATTTTTTAAATACCTTTTTACTACATTGTCAATTATTTAAAATAAAAATAAAAATGTATTATATAAGGTTGTCTTTTGAATACCACTAGAAATTTTGCCTTTTGTCTTAAATATTCAGGGGAAATGTCTACTATACTAGCTATGGAAATATAAGTCATTGACTTGCAGGACAGTGCCCTCTGCTGGATTCACAGGTGCATCACTTTCTTTCCCCGGCAACACCATTAATAAGCAACTTTTTCCATAAACTATTTTACAATTATTTAAGAAAAAAAATATATCCTGCAAGCTAATGCAAATAGAATTTACACAACATTAAACAAAGCAAGAGCAGATTGACCCACTTTATTGGGAAAAATTGTGCTTTTATTCAACAGAAACCAACTCAATACGTGTCATCTATATATTAAATATGTTCTAATCTTCCATTCATTTAGTTCTTGTTAAAAATATGTACTGAAACATAAAAATGAGTACGTCAAACATTAAATTCAGAAACAGGTAAAAGGGGCAAAAAAGTGCCCCACATGAATGGTTAACACCACATATTGAACAGGAGATAAGACAAGAACAGAATGTGTGCGTTATTCTGGGGCTGCTACGGCCCTGGGGAAAAGTGCTAAAACTAGACAAAGCAATGTGCTTTTTCATTTGACCTGACACATCTGACTGTAAAGGAGCAGACTTCTACAAAACACACGCCAGTAAACGGAGACATTTATACTTTTAAAAAATGTAAGCAGTAGATGTTGCTAACTGCGATGAGATCCGGTCAGATCGCCGTTCAGATACACCACGGTGGCCGTGATATCGTCCCGGTACATGCGGGCCAGGTCCTCTGGCAAAGCCAGCATGGAAGCCAACCTCTCTTGGCACAGCTCACCGTACTCACCTGTGCCCAAAGCGTGTCTGATAAGGTGCGTGGCGGCGTTGTCGTCCGCGGCGGGCGAGGCGCGGGCCTGACGTTTGAGCAGGAGTTCGTGCATCTGACCTAGTTTGAGCCGCCGCTCCGACTTGGAGACCGGAGCCTGGGAGGAAAAAACGGCAGAACTTGTTGGATTTGAATGGACAAACATTATTCTCGATAAAGATATGTTGTTATTTTTAAGCAACGACTACTATTCTGCCGCCAACCGGCTGTGGTGAAGTTCAAACATTTTTTTTTTAAGTTGTACATTTTACAACCAAAACTAGTGGATTAGAGTCAGGGTCCCAATGCTATTCCTAGCGACCTGTTCATCTCCTGCTGGCATGCTGGTGGGATTAATATTTTTTATCATTTGATGAGACGCTGGAAACTCACCTGCAGATGAATGCCGCTTAGGTGCTCACCAACGAGTCTCACCGCGTCCTCGTTTGTCAGTTCATCCCAGAGGCCGTCCGTCCCGAGGATAAGGAAGCGGTCTTGTGGTCTCACTTTGTGACAGGTGACCTCCGGTGCTGCATCGAGATAAGGCGGTGTCCCGTAGTTGGGCAGAGTGTAGTTGTATAAATTGAGAGAGTCCAGGTCCACTCCTGATTCCAGGCTTTCTAGGATGTTCTTTTGCAACTGGGGGCTCCACTTGAACCTTACGTCACCAAACGCACGCGAGGGCATCAACACCTAAAGACACAAAACAATGTTGACATACAGTATACACACTGGACGTGCTGCTGGGGCGTCCTCTCACCCCAAGAAGTCTCTCATCTGTAACCACTGTGTTCCTCTCCGAGGATGGATGTTGGGACATAATCCGCTCCACTTCAGCGCGGTTTTGACAATTGTGGTCCTGAGAAAGTGGCACGGCGCTCCACGAGCCATCAGCCTCCTGAACCCCTAACACAGCCCTGGAGTCCCCGGCGTTGGCCACGTGGATCCCATCAGGGCCCACGTGAGCCACACAGGCTGTGGAGCCGGCAAACGCAACCTGGAGACAAAAATGGCACATTTGAAAAAGCATTTTTATAATCTTCATTAGGGACAGTTATGTAGAAAATAAACTTAAATATACTTTAGAGGAGGGATGTTACATCACGGTGTAGTGCTGCCGATTCCGATCATCCATGAGTAAGCTTGACCAATACGGATAACATGTATTTACAGTATATTTTTAAAATGTATTTGTAATAAGTGCTATTGTCAGTGTAACAATTCCAACATAATATTTATAGTATTTTTCTGTATTTTCTTTTAACACATACAATTGATTTACAAAACAAGGTCAATACTATGCAATAACTCAACAAAAGCAAAAACTACTATTTTAAATCGCTTGGGTTTTACCCTCAAAGTCTTCCAATGTACAGGGAAAACTTAAACATTACCAAAACCAACAAAAACATTGGAGAAAATTTACCTACTCATTCCATTATCGATCATATATTGATACTACCCTTGGTATCAACACCAGCCATCCATGGATAATCTGCCCACCTTTTACGTGTCACGTACTTCTGGCTGTAAAAATTACACACCAACCCCCCTAAAGACTCTTACAAATCTACTTGTTAATTTCCTTACTTTCTGCCACACTTCTTAAAGTTTACTCAGCACTAACTAGCGCTGGAGGTGTAACATGTTAAGATACGTTAACATACTAATAAATGCAGTGTGTGTGCTGTAATAAAGGTAACACAGCAGCTCCACACTGTGTATGGAGGAGATACACAATTAGCTGCTAGCCACTTGTGGCTAAAAATAAATACGATGTCAGCCGGAGGGAATCAACGTGTGGGATCGGCATCAAAAGGCTTAAAACAGCATATGCCAATCACGGAGTAGCCCCATTGGTCACGGTTTACCGGAAACCTGAAACGTGACAAATTGGGTCGGTGCACATCTACTTCTGTTCCCCGAAAGCAGTAGAGTGCTGAATATATTTTGTGGCAATTACAATGGCAGAGGGGTTAGTGCGTCTGCCTCACAATACGAAGTTCCTGCAGTCCTGGGTTCAAATCCAGGCTCGGGATCTTTCTGTGTGGAGTTTGCATGTTCTCCCCGTGAATGCGTGGGTTCCCTCCGGGTACTCCGGCTTCCTCCCACTTCCAAAGACATGCACCTGGGGATAGGTTGATTGGCAACACTAAATTGGCCCTAGTGTGTGAATGTGAGTGTGAATGTTGTCCGTCTATCTGTGTTGGCCCTGTGATGAGGTGGCGACTTGTCCAGGGTGTACCCTGCCTTCCGCCCGATTGTAGCTGAGATAGGCGCCAGCGCCCCCCGCGACCCCGAAAGGGAATAAGCGGTAGAAAATGGATGGATGGATACAATTTTTGCAGTCAGATAATATTTTAGAGTAGTTACTGGACAGGAGTGTAGATTTACTTTCCACTGATAAAAAAAAATAAACAAGCACAGAATTGTCTCAAATTCTGACAAGTGGCAACACAAGTAAGTAGTACAAGGCAGTAAAGTATGGTAAGGGTAGCGTAAAGGTCTGTGGCTACGCGAGTGCTGTCGGCACTGGAGAGCTGTGGTTCATTGAGAGGAAATCTGTGGCCCCGAAAATGAACACACCAAGATGATGACAATAGCAGCTATTAAGATAATAATGGCTGTACTTTTCAGTACATTTCAGTAAATATAAACTGCTATACAAGCTGACTACACACATGATTTATTTAGTATTGTCCATAGAGAAAGCGCAATAAAACAGTTGCCAAAATGTGTACCGTATTTTTCGGACTATAAGTCGCAGTTTTTTTCATAGTTTTGGGGATGCGACTTATACTCAGGAGCGACTTATGTGTGAAATTATTAACACGTTACCGTAAAATATCAAATAATATTATTTAACTCATTCACGTAAGAGACTAGACGTATAAGATTTCATGGGATTTATCGATTAGGAGTGACACATTGTTTGGTAAACATATAGCATGTTCTATATGTTATAGTTATTTGAATGATTCTTACCATAATATGTTACGTTAACATACCAGGCACGTTCTTAGTTGGTTATTTATGCGTCATATAACGTACACTTATTCAGCCTGTTTTTCACTATTCTTTATTTATTTAAATTGCCTTTCAAATGTCTATTCTTGGTGTTGGGTTTTATCAAATAAATTTCCCCCAAAAATGCGACTTATACTCCAGTGCGACTTATATATGTTTTTTTTTTTTTCCTTCATTATGCATTTTTGGCAGGTACGACTTATACTCCGGAGCGACGGTACTTAAATTTGGGATACATTTAAAAAAAAAAAAATGTTTATGATACCTGGATGGCCGTGCTTCTCATCAGGTCACAGGATTGAGGAACTTGAGCTTCTAAAGAGATGTCTGCATCAAGACGTTTGAAAGCATAATGCATGGCGTCTGAAGGGCTGGGCAGAGATAAAAGAGACTTCAATAAGGACACCTTGGCAATTTAGTAGAGCTACGGTATATCAAAAAAATAACTAAAATGGCTACCAGTGTTGTAGAGTTAGTTTCCACTATAGCTCCACCTGCTGGATCTAGTGGGTGACTGCTACATAAACGTCTCAGCTTTCAGGAGACCACATACCACATGCCTTCCCCGTGTTCATGGCTGTCCAGCAACTCCTGCCAGAAGACTCTGAGCTGATCCATGTAGTTGAAATCTGCATGGTGCTTATACCACTGCAATATGGATGGTAGGGGCCTGCCATGCTCCATGCACACCTCCAGCTCCTCCAGGCTCCTTTTTGGCATCATTGCGATGGTGATGTAATATAGCAAGCGTTCGCTGATTGCCTGCGCGCACGCCCAGCCGCCGTGGCCGTCAAACACGCCAAAGAGCATGCCCTTTGCCTAAAAAAAAAAGACGCATTTCAAGTGAGCGGATGACAGGAAAATGAGAATTGGCATAGATGGAACATACCTGCAAACAGGTGGCTGCGCTGCGTCTATCCTCATTGGGGGTGTTGGCGGCTAACTGGTTGCTCTCAAATTTTCTCACCAGCCTGACGCCACTTCCATCAAAGTCTGGTATGCTCACACTCTGAGTAGAAGCCAAACACTGTATTAGCGACAAATCAACTATATACTAGGGTTGTACTGTATACCGCTACTAATAATGTACCATGCAACTAATTAAGTAAAAAGGGTATCATACTGTATTTGAAAAATATCGGAAGTTTTTTTCGTGGTGACATTGGTGGTAACATGCGCTGAGGCGCTTTATGTGAGTCAACACACACACACACACACACACACACACACACACACACACACACACACACACACACACACACACACACACACACACACACACACACACACACACACACACACACACACACAATTACAAGCAGAAACAATGTTGAGACAGAATACAAAAAAAGCACATATTTTGGCTTCAAAACTAACAATAAATGTGAAGCAGTGCACTGCAGAGTCCTTGGTAGCGTCTACTGTGCCTCCAGTGTTTTAGCTACTTTTAATTCACAAATCTTCGCTGCCATGGCGACAAATAACGAGGAATTGCTAATGTCAAAATTGTTCATTAATTGCAACAACAAACAGGTTTATGGCAGGGGTGTCAAATTAATTTTAGATCGGGGGCCACGTGGAGAAAAATCTACTCCCAAGTGGGTCAGACTGGTAAAATCACGGCACGATAACTTAAAAATAAAGACAACTTCTGATCTTTGTTTAAAAATAGAACAAGCACATTCTGAAAATGTACAAATCATGATTTTGTATTTTTGTTGCACTTACATGTTGTGGTTAATAGTATTCTGTCGTTATTAACATTTTCAGAATAAATTATGTGATAATGTTCATCGGTCAACTCATTTGTGTTCATTTTCATATTTATCACGATAAATTATAGGATGATATTTATGTGGTCTGATCATTTTCCTCAACTGATGTACTAACAATTTTATGTACATATTTATTATCATCTACAAAGATACAAATAATTGCTATTGCGACATACAGTTGACACATTTAAAACAGCTGTTTCTTTCATTCAAAAATTTCAGGTTAATGTTTATACTTAGCAAACTCATCCCGCTGGCCGGATAAAACCTGTTCGCTTGCCTGATTCGGCCCTCGGTCCGTACGTTTGACACCCCGGGTTTAAATGCATCATAATATTTTATGGTAAAACAAATCCAATAATGCCATTTTTTGTGGTGCCCTTTATTTTAAAAAGTATCAAAGAAGCAAAATACAGTGAAGAGGTTCATTTGGATTACTGATAATAAATGTATACAAACAAGGTTTGTCTATAAAAGGTCTGTCTATCGGTGTTGGCCCTGCGATGAGGTGGCGACTTGTCCAGGGTGTACCCTGCCTACCGCCCGAATGCAGCTGAGATAGTCTCCAGCACCCCCGCGACCTCAAAAGGGACAAGCGGTAGAAAATAGATGGATGTCTATAAAAGCCTGAATAGCACAATTGTTTGTACCTGACATGTAGCTGAAACTTGTCAGGTACACACCATTTTACTATCCAGGTTTTTATAAACAATCCTTGTTCATGTATCTAAATACATTTTGATACGAGTACCAATATTTTGATATCGGGACAACACAACAATACACTATTATGGTTATAAAGCATTGACTATTTTAGTTATATTCTACAGCAGGGATGACCAAAGTACGGCCCATGGGCCGCATCAGGCTGGTTTCATCCAGCCCGTGGGATGAGTTTGGTAAGTATAAAACTGAGCCGAAATTTTTGAATAAAAGAAATTGCTGCTTTAAATGTGTCTACTAGATGTCGCAATTGCAAATATTTGTATCTTTGTAGATTATGCTACATATGTAAAAAAAATTTAAAAAATAAACCACGTTAGTGCACCAGCCAAGGAAAATGAGCTACCTACATACTGTATTTTACGGACTATTAAGTCACAGTTTTTTCATAGAGTGGCCGACTTATGTGTGAAATTATTAACACATTACCGTAAAATATTAAATAATATTATTTAGCTCATTCACGTAAGAGACTAGACGTATAAGATTTCATCGGATTTAGCAATTAGGAGTGACAGATTGTTTGGTAAACTTATAGCATTTTCTATATGTTATAGTTATTTGAATGACTCTTACCATAATATGTTACGTTAACATACCAGGCACCTTCTCAGTTGCTTATTTATGCGTCATATAACGTACACTTATTCAGCCTGTTGTTCACTACTCTTTATTTATTTCAAATCTCAATGGGAGTGGAGCCCCATGCAAGATATCACCTTGTGGGGTCTCAATGATGCTAAGAAAGGTGAGGAATCAACCCAGGACTACACGGCAGGACTTGGTCAATGACCTGAAAAGAGCTGGGACCACTGTTTCCATGGTCACTGTTGGTAATACACTAAGACATCATGGTTTGAAATCATGCATGGCACGGAAGGTACCCCTGCTTAAACCAGCACATGTTAAGGCCCGTCTTAACTTTGCAAATGACCATTTTTTTCAGGACAGATGAGACCAAAATTGACCTTTTTGGTCATAATTCCACTATGCGTGTTTGGAGGAAGAAGAATGATGCGTACCATCCCAAGAACACCATTCCTACTGTGAAGCATGGGGGTGGTAGCATCATGCTTTAGGGTTGTTTTTCTGCTCATAGGACAGGACGACTGTACTGTGTTAAGGAGAGGATGACTGCAGCCATGTATTGTGAGATTTTGGCCAAAAACCTCCTTCCCTTAGTCAGATCATTGAAGATGAGTCATGGCTGGATCTTCCAACATGACAATGACCCAAAGCACACAGCTAGGAAAATCAAGAAGTTGCCTTGTAAGAACCATATCAAGGTTCTGGAGTGGCCTAGCCCGTCTCCAGACCTAAATCCAATGGAAAATCTTTGGAGGGAGCTGAAAGTCTGTTACTCAGCGACAGCCCAGAAACCTGACTGATCTGTGTGGGGGAGTGGGCCAAAATCCCTCCTGCAGTCTGTGCAAACCTTGTGAAGAACTACAGAAAAGGTTTGACCTCTGTAATTGTAAACAAAGGCTACTCTACCAAATATTATTTTTGGTGTTCAAATACTTATTTTCTTCACTGTATATATAGAGAGAGATAGATGTACGGAGTATAAATATAAATAATCCGTTCATGAATGAGTATATCCATTCGGCCACTGTGTTCAATGGAGAAGTCTGATCCACAAAATTTGCAGGCAGCATACCCCTTCCCCTTCGAGCTGTCCTGGATGAACTGAAATAATTTTTTTCCCAATCATTTTGGAACTTGCAAGCCTACTTCTTCTTACTCCTTGTTGCCATGTCTCTTCTTAGTTCTTTTGCTTCATTTCTGTTATGTTTTTGGACATTAAACGACAGAAGTGTGGCGATTCTGTTGGCAGCGCTGCAGCATCTCGTTGACAAATGCACTTCCTTATAAACACAGGTTGGCGCGCAGGTGTCAGTGCGACACAGTTCGCGTATCGGTCACGTGACCAAAACAGCTCATGATCGGTCACGTGACTTTCTAAAGGTGCGGTCAAGAATCCTGAACACTTCCGTTATGCTGAGGAGACTAAAGTGGCGTGGGAGGAAGGAAGACTGTCAGATTTCAGCGACAAAGGGTTTCGCTCTACGAGCTCGACACATGCGCCAATGCATCGGTGTTGCCGGACCCATCTCTACCGAGTGGAAATCGGGAGAAATCCGGGAGAATGGTTGCCCCGGGAGTTTTTTCGGGAGGGGCACTGAAATTCAGGAGTCTCCCGGGAAAATCGGGAAGGTTGGCAAGTATAGTTGTGATCAAAATTATTCAACCCCCACAGAATTTTGGTGTTTTAGCAAGCTGGACATTTATTCTGTATTTTGTTTATAGTCATATCAAATAAAGATGCATTAAATTGACAAATGCAACTTGAATTACAACAGTATATTTTGTAACATACCAAACAGTGTCATTTCTCTTAACTCATTGACAAAATTATTCAACCCCTTGAAGATCATAACCCTTAAGAACATAATTTGAATAAGGTATTTTCAATCAGATGGTGAAAACACCTGTAGATGTGAATAGAACCATAACGAGCAACAATTAAACTGATTGAAAAAGACTGTGACGCTCAGCTTCTTGTAGATGGTCAATGGTGTATTTGCAACATGGTGAAGTCCAGGGAGTAGTCAAAGAAGTCAAGAGAGAAGGTAATTTCTCTTCATAAGAAAGGATATGGATATAAGAAAATAGCAAAGACACTACACATTCCAAGAGACACAGTTGGGAGCATAATTCACAAGTTTAAAGCTAAAGGCACAGTGGAAACACTACCTGAGCGTGGTAGAACGAGGATGCTGTGTGCAACTGCTGTCCGGTATTTGAAGCGTACAGTGGTGAAAAACCCCCGGGTAACAGCTGAGGAACTACAACAGGACATTGCAGAGGGGGGAACGCAGGTTTCGTCCCAGACAATAAGGTGCGCACTACGAGATGAAGGCCTCCATGCCAGAACTCCCAGGCGCACCCCACTTTTGACTACCAGGCACAAGAAAAATAGACTCCAGTATGCCAAAAATCATCTGGACAAACCCCTAAGGTTTTGGGAAACTGTTCTATGGAGTGATGAGACAAAAGTGGAACTCTTTGGGCCTATGAATCAACATTATGTCTGGAGGAGAAAAAATGAAGCTTACAAAGAGAAGAACACCTTTCCTACTGTTAAGCATGGTGGGGGTCAATCATGCTCTGGGGCTGTTTCTCTGCCTCAGTTACCGGGAATCTCCAGCACGTTCGAGGAATTATGAATTCTATTTCCTACCAGGATATATTAGCTGCAAATGTCATGAAGTCAGTGACAAAGCTGAGGCTTGGGAGACGTTGGACCTTCCAACAGGACAACGATCCCAAGCTTACCTCCAAATCAACATCAGAGTGGTTGCAGAAGAAGGGCTGGAAGACTCTGGAGTGGCCTTCACAGTCGCCAGACCTAAATCCTATAGAAAACCTGTGGTGGGACTTGAAGAAGGCAGTTGCAGCACGCAAGCCCAAGAATATGAATGAACTGGAGGCCTTTCCCCAAGAGGAATGGGCTAAAATACCTGTAGATCGTTGCAAGAAGCTTGTGTCCGGTTATGTATCACGTTTGAAGGATGTAATTACTGCCAAAGGGTGTTCTACTAAGTACTAAGGATGCATGTAACCAGGGGGTTGAATCATTTTGTCAAAGAGATATTAGGAAAAATGTCCTTTTTTGGTATTTTGTAAAATACAGTGTTACAATTTAAGTTGCATTTGTCTATTTGACACATCTTTATTTTATATGACTATAAACAAAATACAGAATAAATGTCCAACTTGCTAAAACACCAACATTGTGTGGGGGTTGAATAATGTTGATCACACGTTTTGTTGATAATGCGTGCATAGACAGTGGACTTACCTGCTCCTGTGATCGCAGAATAATGTTGATCTGAACCCTGCTGAGTTGGAAGTGAAAATGCTGGCGTGTGGAGAGGTGGCGTGCAGGTTGGCATCCCCTCCTGTCACATATACACAACTTGTGCTCTCCAACCCGGGAGGAAGAGTGACACCACCGGCCATACAGGAATTCTTCAAAGGGGAAACCCTTAAAAAAACAGAAACTACGACTTACTTAACTATGACACTTGAAAGAGGTCAAAAATGGACCAAAAACCTGTGTCGGATTGGGGAATTCGGTGCCTCTTGACGCTCGTAGAAGGGTGCTGGCGTACACACGCCTCCACATTTTAGGTCACTTCAAACTATTTGGGGAGAAATGTATCTACTTGGAGACCTGTGCACAGAGAATCAAAACAATGACAGGAATTAGGTTACCATCATGGCGTGTATTCAATCATCCCATCCATCCATTTCCTAACACTTGTCCCTTACATTGCGTAAATAGACGAAAGGTTAAATGACGTTTAAAGTTGACAGAACGTTCACTCTGTAGCCTTAGCATGCTAGCTGGCTAGCTTCGATGTGAGCGTGAAATGTGTTTCTTCAAAACACGACAGGGGTGAAACAACACGACACGCCGCAATATTGGCACTTGCGTCGTGTGTACGGAAATAAAAAGACAACTATTAGATAAGTCTTTGATGTTACCTTAGAAGAGTATTGAATGGACTCAAGTCAGAGAGGGACGCGTGTCGGCGACATCATCGGTGACGTATGCAATCAGGTGGGAGCGTCGTTGCATTTTCCGCCAGTGACCTGCTGAAATAGACGATCTTTGTTTGGAATGATGGTGTAAAATTATAACAAGGCTATTGTTCTTCGGGTTGAATGTACTCAATAAGTGAATAGAAACGTTTGAAATATTTAGAGTTGCATTGTCAGTACAAACAAAATCACGCAAACAACTAAATAAACCATGTATTTACTAGCGCAGTGGCGTTGATTGATTGATTGAAACGTTTATTAGTAGATTGCACAGTACAGTACATATTCCGTACAATTGACCACTAAATGGTAACACCCCAACTTGTTTAAGTCGGGGTCCACGTTGATCAAGTCATGCTGTCAAATTAAAAGCATAAAATGTATTTTGTTCCCCTTAATTACGTCTACAACGTGCCCTACTTCATTTTCTGTCAGTGACGTGCTGAAATAGACGATCTTTGTTGGAGTTTTGTGTAAAATTATAACAAGTATTGTTCTTCAGGTTTGAATATACTTAATAAGTGGATAGAAAGGTTTGAAATATTAAGAGTTGCATTGTCAAATACAAACAAAATCAAGCAAACAGCAAAGAAAACCATTTGCATTTATTTACAAGCGCAATGACTGTCACATTAAAAGCACACCTTTTTTTTGTCCGTGGTGCAACGACACGACGTTGATCAATTCATGCTGTCAAATTAAAAGCACAAAATGTATTTTTTTTCCCCCTTCTGGCCGTGGTGCTACCACACCAGACTCCAGTATAAGATTCTTAATTACGTCTACAACGTGCCCGACTTCATTTTCTGCCAGTGACGTGCTGAAATAGACGATCTTTGTTGGAGTTTTGCGTAAAATTATAACAAGTATTGTTCTTCGCAGTTTGAATATACTTAATAAGTGGATACAAAAGTTTGAAATATTAAGAGTTGCATTGTCAGATACAAACGAAATCAAGCAAACAGCAAAGTAAACCATTTGCATTTATTTATTAGCGCAATGGCTGTCAAATTAAACGCACACCTGTTTTTTTCGTCCGTGGTGCGACGACACGAGACTCCCGTATAATATTCTTAATTACGTCTACAAAAGGGACAAGCGGTAAGAAATGGATGGATGGATGGACGTGACCTTCTAATTCGTTTTTTTTTGCCAGTGACGTGTTGAAATAGACGATCTTTGTTGGAGTTTTGTGTAAAATTATAACAAGGCTATTGTTCTTCCGGTTTGAATATATTTAATAAGTGGATAGAAAAGTTTGAAAAATTAAGAGTTGCATTGTCAATACAGATGAAATCAAGCAAACAAGAATATGAAGCATTTACATGTATTATTTACCAGAGCGATATTGTCAAATTAAAAGCACGCCATTTATTTTTATTTTCTTCTGGGAGTGGTGCTTCCACACTAGACTCCAGTATAAGACTCTTAATTACGTCTACAACGTGGCCTTCTGGAATACTAAAACATAGAGACTGTCAAATTTAACATTTAGGGAGAGTGGTTTGAAGTAAACATTTAGGAAATTTGTGGGTCACATAGTCACCAATTTATATTGTATAGTCCTCGAGTTTACCTAGCTATGCTAAGCTATTGACGTTAGCCTTGTCATTTGTCTTACTTTTGATATTACAGTAATATTGAAGTGTTCATATACCTCAAATTCTTTCTTTTATTGTAAGTAGCAAATTGTGGGTCGCAAACATATCGAAATGGGGGTTTATTATACCCTTGGTAAATCAGCTAATCTAGTTTTGCTATGGTAGCTTTTTTTCTCCACATTGCTTAATTGACTCGCATCGACTCTTGGCAAAAACAACAAAACTTGTCAGTTCAAACTACCGGAAGAAATGAGCGATTTAATGATTTTCACCAACAACCGTAGTGGTGAGTAACAATTCATACAGTAAGTTGCTGTATTATGTCTTGTAATGAGGGTCTGCCTTCTTGATTTCACACTTTTAATTTAAGCTACAAAAACAGATCTCACTTTGCTTCTGGAGTGTGTCAAGTTCCAGATGAACTGTCCTGCTCTGCAGAAGCAAGCCCTCGTCACCATTAATTCCATATGTGAGAAGAGAGGTAAGAATAAAGCATCATGTAGGTAGGTATGTGTGTAAAAGTTTAAAACATATCAGGCAGGTCTTGTAAAGACGTGCAGTGATATAAGTATAATTTCTCTGTCAAGAATATTAGGAAATGTATGGACTTTTAAAACCAGTGAAAATGCACAAATTTATGGTCAACATTTTCCGATGCAAAGTCAGTGGAGCTCAATATTTTATGTGAGATAATTTTGTTAAAAATGTTTGAACTTTCTAAAAATGTACCCCATTTTAAAAGGGTGCTGTCATTGGAAAGCTTGCTCAATAAAGAAACAGAAAAAAAAGATTTCACAGTTACCGTGTAATTTTAAATAATTACATTTAGGGCTGGGCGATGGGGCCTTTTTTTGATATCTCGATATTTTTAGGCCATATCGCGATACACAATACATACCTCGATATTTTGCCTTAGGCTTGAATTAACACTTGATACATATATTCATACCAGTATGATGGTTCTACGTGTCTACATTAAAACATTCTTGTTCATACTGCATTAATATATACTAATTTCAAACTTTCATGCAGAGAAGGAAATCACAACTTAGTCAATTGACCAAAACTATATTTATTAAACAGTTCATAAGCAGTGGCACATACATTCATGTCATTTCCAAAATTGAAAGTGCAAGATTGTCAGAGACATTTTAAAACAAGCTATTAGTGCACTTTTGTGCATGATGTCACTAAGATGACATATCAAAACAACACTAAATTAAAGTGCACTTTTTGTACAGAACGCCACTACAATAGTTTAAAACAAAGTGCACGGTTGGTGTACGATGTCACACAAGATTTTTTAATAAGTGTCAAATAAAAAATGAGCTGCATAATAAGAAATCAAATAGTGTATGTCCTTTGCAATGTGGTAGTTTACTGCTGACATTATCTCCTTTTGTTGTTGACTGTTTTTTTCATACGGTGTTGATCTGGAATTGTTTGCCTCTGCATTTTGATGGTGTGGGCGTGTATGGAGATGTTGACATGCGGAGTTATCACTCTTCATTCTCTAGCAGGTGACTTTTCAAATGATGCTACATATTAGCTGTAATGCTACTTTTGATAACAACGCTTGTGCCCCACACTTGACAAATTAAAGTTGTCTACTCGACATATTCCCGCTTGAAGCCGAACCACCGCCAGACGATGGACTGCCTGCTGTTTTTCTTGGGAATGAATTCTTCCTTCATTTGTTACCAGATTCGCACCTTCTTTTATATATTATTACAACTCGCACGGCTTCGCTAGCATCACAGCTAACGTTACCCATGCCGTTATCTCTCTGCTCTGCGAGGGCGTAGACGTGAGTGACGTATGACGTGACAGTATGTGACATGTGTAGGAAGGTGCGCTTACTGTCTGTGAGAAGGAGACACAAAAAGGCTTGGGAAGAACCTGTAGTGTAATGGCTGCAGCTTAAAGCAACTGCGTGAGACCGTATACTCGAATATCAAGATATAGTCATTTCTATATCGTGTATATCGATATATCGCCCAGCCCTAATTACATTTACGAAATGAGCTTTTGTAATGAGTAAACATGGCCCGTCATACACTTGTTAGTAACAAAACAAATCAATTTAAAGAGTTTGGCAAACTCACAGATAAATGTATAACTTATGTTTTCATTTGTACTCCAATGAACAATTTAACCACCAGCAATTTTCTACAGGGGAGTTTTGTGGAGTGTAAAGTTGCCAAATTTTGTTGCAGCTATGTGGCGCGAGTACTTATGAAAATATAAATATTCTGGACAAACTAGGATGTGTTCTAGGTCATCATCATTAGTGTATAGTGGTGATGAAAGCAACACAAACGCAGTTGAACTCTGGAAGCAGTAGTCTGGAACATACTCACGATAGCGCAACCGAGTATGAAATGCTCTGAGTGACCACTGCGCAGATGCACACATACCTACTTATTGGTCCTCAATCATCTTTTTCGATCAATCATTGCTTTTCATTTAATACTTTGTCTGATTTCAGAGGACAATGTGGACCTGCTGAGAGAAATTGGAGGGGTTGCATTTTTGTACAACCTCTCTAAATCTGGTGTTGTTCATCCAGATGTAAAGGTGACGACGCTGTTTGCACTGGGTACGCTAGCAGAGGCTAATGGTGCGTACTCCATGCTTCAACCTCAAAGGGGATTTGCTATTTTCTTTTTAGTTTTGCCTATCATTCACAATCCTATGTAAGGCAAAAAAACAAGTTTTTCTTTTTTTATGCATTCAAACTCGTAAAATACGGCCAGGACGAGTTGGCTAACAATGCAGCTAATGAGAGTAATCGATTGTGTCCATAAAACCCTCCAAAAAAACATCCAAAAACCGCCAAAAATACTCCAATTGCATGTCATGACCTTAATGGTAACCAAGTATTAGCGATTTCTTAAAAAATTATAAAAGCTAACGCAGACAAACTATTTTTAACAGTTAAATGATAAATGGGTTGTACTTGTATAGCGCTTTTCTACCTTCAAGGTACTCAAAGCGCTTTGACACTACTTCCACATTTACCCATTCACACACACATTCACACACTGATGGAGGGAGCTGCCATGCAAGGCGCTAACCAGCACCCATCAGGAGCAAGGGTGAAGTGTCTTGCTCAGGACACAACGGACGTGACGAGGTTGTTACTAGGTGGGGATTGAACCAGGGACTCTCGGGTTGCGCACGGCCACTCTACCACTGCGCCACAGTTTAACCCTTTGTGAGGATTATAATTGATTCTTCACTTTAACAGGAATATATGAACATCCCATCAGCTGGCATCCCAGTGAGAGCAGACATAGTACATTAAGGGATTGTTTTATTATGCTCCAATTTTTTTTGTCTTCTTTAGCACTTAGCAACAGTGCTACTTGATGCTTATTGTTGAAGGGAAAAGTGAATGTTGTGATAAATCTGTGCAATTCATATGGCATTGTATGCTTAAAATGAGCACAATACGTTAATATTACATGTTATTATGAATGTGCCTGTTACTACATGACATACTTACAGTCGTGGTCAAAAGTTTACATACACTTGTAAAGAACATAATGTCATGGCTGTCTTGAGTTTCCAATAATTTCTACAATTCTTATTTTTTGTGATAGAGTGATTGGAGCACATACTTGTTTGTCACAAAAAAAACATTCATGAAGTTTGGTTCTTTTATGAATTTATTATGGGTCTACTGAAAATGTGATCAAGTCTGCTGGGTCAAAAGTATACATACAGCAATGTTGATATTTGGTTGTATGTCCCTTGGCGAGTTTCGCTGCAATAAGGAGCTTTTGGTAGCCATCCACACGCTTCTGGCAAGCTTCTGGTTGAATTTTTGACCACTCCTCTTGACAAAATTGGTGCAGTTCAGCTAAATTTGTTGGTTTTCTGACATGGACTTGTTTCTTCAGCATTGTCCACATACTCTCAATGAGGTCTAAATCAGGACTTTGGGAAGGCCATTCTAAAACCTTAATTCTAGCCTGATTTAGCCATTCCTTTACCAGTTTTGACATGTGTTTGGGGTCATTGTCCTGTTGGAACACCCAACTGCGCCCAAGACCCAACCTCAGGCCTGATCATTTTAGGTTGTCCTAAAGAATTTGGAGGTAACCCTCCTTTTTCATTGTCCCATTTACTCTCTGTAAAGCACCAGTTCTATTGGCAGCAAAACAAGCCCAGAGCATAATACTACCACCACCATGCTTGACGGTGGGGTGATCCTGGGATTACAGACCTCACCTTTTCTCTTCCAAACATATTGCTGGGTATTGTGGCCAAACAGCTCAATTTTTGTTTCAACTGACCACATTACTTTCCCCCAAAAGGTCTTATCTTTGTCCAGCCTCAAGGTGTCGCTTTTGGAGCAAGGGTTTCCTTCTTGCATGGTAGCCTCTTAGTCCATGGGGATGCAAAACACGGTTGACTGTGGACACTGACACCTGTGTTCCAGCAGCCTATCAATTCATTTGACTCTTGATCATCCTGACCAATTTTTTCACAGCAGCAGGTGATAGCTTGCGTTTTCTTTCTGATTGTGGCAGTGTCAAAACTGTGCCATGGACTTTATACTTACAAACAATTGTCTGCACAGTTGCTTTTGGGACCTTAAGCTGCTTTTAAATGGCTCCAAGTGTCTTTCCTGACTTGTTCAAGTCAATGATTAGTTTTTTTCAGATCTGTGCTGAGTTCCTTTGACTTTCTCATTTTCGCGTTTGTAACCAAGTCTAATGACTGCATCACATGAGCCCTATTTAAATGGGCAAAGTGAAGTCAACAGGTGTCGTCAATCATAATCACTCGCATGAAGTTAAGAGGCCATGCCATGAAGCTAATTTGACTTGATTGTAACTCTTCTACATCACTAAAATTGATAAGGTATGTTGCTGTATGTATACTTTTGACCCAGCAGATTTGGTCACATATTCAGGAGACCCATGATAAATTCATAAAAGAACCAAACTTATGAATGTTTTTTGTGACCAACAAGTATGTGCTCCACTCACTCTATCACAAAAAAACCAGAGTTGTAGAAATTATTGGAAACTCAAGACAGTTGGCCCATGACATTATGTCCTCCACAAGTGTATGTAAACTTTTGACCACAACTGTATATACAGTACTTATAGTGGATATATAAACAATGATGGAGGCTTTTGGATTACTTTTAAAGCACGTTGTAGGTAGAGTAGAGTAATTCCTATCATCTCCATTGTTAGCTGACTTTTGCTAGTATTTATTTACGAATTACAATGCATAAAAACATAAAAACATGTTTTTGTCTTACATAACAGTTGTGAGTGATGGACAAAACTCCCCCCCAAAATGCAGTTCCCCTTTAACCAGGTGATGGGGGATTTGACTATGTTTATTGTTTATCGCCAAACATTTAAATTATCTCCAATGTAAATGTTTTTTCCACCGTGTTTCTGGTTATGTTCTTCAGTTTCCTGTGTAGTTTGTTTTATTTTACTTTTCCCACGACCACTGGGTCTTCCTAAGTGCTTTTTTCCCCTGTAATGGTGTCATTTGTCATCTTCTTAATCCGGAAGTGCCCTGCAAGAATTTTCTGTGTCGAAAGGAGATGTTCATGGACCTCGGTGGCTACATAAGGGAAGAAAGCACTTCAATAAGGCAGAAGAGTGTGTCTATCTTTCTGCTGTCCGTGTTGGTGGCTAGCAACAGTAAGAGCAAAGTTGCACACTCACTATTTCATGTCACATCATTCAGCTCCTTATAGCAGACGGTGTTGTTGCAGAAGCAGGACAGACTTTAGCACAAACGACTGGCTGTGTAGATATCCTGCTGGACCTCTTCAGGTATTTACCACTGGTACCACATTGTTTTGCTGAAGTACACAGATCTAAGTGTTATACTTTACATCCGTGCAGAACCACATTCCCTGTTTCAAACGAAGATTCTTTCAGTGACGCCAAAACTGCAGACAACCCACGTTTATGGGTGTCGGTGTCAAGTGCCCTCTGTGGATGTGTCATCAACCCTCAGAATGGTAATGCCAGCAAAATACCGTGGAACGTCTAACAAAGTCAAATTCTTGTGAACTTCTAAATTAGTGGTTCCCAATTACATTTGTCCAAGACTGACATTTTTCTCAGCAGATACCGTAAGAATCTCTATCGTTAAAATAGAAAAATAAAAAAGATAATATAGATATGACTAGATGAAGCAATTTCAGTAGAAATTGTGTTTTAATGGTAAAATGCTTGAGGGAAATGCTAGTGAAATGTAAAATAAATGTTGAAATAAGTAGTAAAGCATGGTTAAAATGCAATCATATGAATGTTATCGTGCCTTCATACTGGTATTTAGCATGCTAATCAGATAACGAGAACAAAATATATGCGTCTTAAATGTATAGCTGTAAAATTAGTTGAAAAGCTGAAAACTAAAAAGGTGATGTCCATTAACAAAATAAAGGATTTTTTGGTTCATACTTATAAAATTACCTTAAATTCTCATATACAAGGGTTAGCATGCTTTTATTGGCATGCTAAGATGAGAATAGTGTGACAAATTACATATTTTTAAGTTTAAACATACAAAATTAGTTAAATTGCTAACATGCTAATGGTTAGTATTTCAGCACTTTGCAAAGATGTGTTTAGTATCTAAAAGTGTTAAGGCAGTTCTTTTGGTGCTTTTAATCCATGCCACATAGGTTTATATCAAGGAACATGACTAAATCAGAATCAGAATAAATGCTACCATTAAATGTTAAATGCTAACATGCTTACTATTAGTGACTTAACAAGACAGCATCAAGTAACAAAATACTATATAGTCATTTTGGTGTGTACCTGTAAACATTGGCCAACAAGCTTTTATGCCAATGTTAATTTGCTATCATGTTAACAGTTAGCGTGATAGCGAAATAGTGTCACATAAAAAAATATATGACTTTTAAGTCTATAGCTGCAAAATTAGTTAAAAAACTAAAATGCTAACTTTGGCATGCTAAGGTGGCCCCTAGTAACTAAATCAATAATTTTTAGATTCATACGTGCAAAATTAGATTTAGCACTAATATAAACGAGTTAGCAAGATAGCGGCAAGGGAGGAGAGCCATATTTTTTGGCGCAAACAAAAAACATTTGCTAAATTGCTTACATGCTAATGTAACATGTCCAAGTATCCAAAGTACTATGACAGTTATACAGTGTTTTTATTCCACGAAATATAGGCTTACATCAAGAAAAATGACTAAAATGCTAACAGTTCGTATGCTAGTACCTACCGTGACGGCACTAAGTAATAGCCTATCAGGAGTGCTAAATTTTCCAAAATGAGTAAAGCACTGTTTCTTAGGAATGGTTCGAATTGGTTGAGCAATGACGTAAGACTTGCTACTGTTACGCAAAAGGGATGTTTTCCAAATTTTGGAGAATAGCACAATTTCCCTGAACGAGCAACAGGATAAAAATGGACCTCCGGACGCACGTTGTACTCTCCTAGTTTAAAACATTTCTTTTGAGGAAAGTGCAAATGCAGCAGCATCAGTCTAAATAGGGTGAATTACTATTTAATTTTTAGTAAATTAAAGCTCCTTATTTACTAAAGTGCCAGTGTAGCGTTGTTCTCAATCTTAAAGGCCTACTGAAACCCACTACTACCAACCACGCAGTCTGATAGTTTATATATCAATGATGAAATCTTAACATTGCAACACATAAAATAAATAAAGTACTATCTAATCTAACATGCCAATACGGCCGGTTTAGTTTACTAAATTGCAATTTTAAATTTCCCGCGAAGTATCCTGTTGAAAACATCGCGGAATGATGACCCGTGACGTCACCGGTTATAACGGACATGTTCTTCCAGCACCGCTCACGGCTAAAAGTCGTCCGCTTTAATCGCATAATTACACAGTATTCTGGACATCTGTGTTGCTGAATTTTTTGCAATTTGTTCAATTAATAATGGATAAGTCAAAGAAGAAAGATGTAGTTGGGAAGCGGTGTATTGTGGCCGCCTTTAGCAACACAAACACAGCCGGTGTTTCCTTGTTTACGTTCCCGAAAGTGAAGCTTTACTATGGAACAGAGCGGTCAAGCGAACATGGTTCCCAACCACATGTCAACCGACAGGTTTCGGTGAGAAAATTGTGGTAATAAGTCGGTTCTTACCGTAGTAATGAGCGGAGTTTGCGTCCTCCTGCAGCTGCGGACTCTCTTACCTCCTCCCACCAGAGACACTGGCGGTCACCACACCCATGGCCACACCCCTCCGACTTTCGGGTACCATATAATCTCACTAAAACACTAGTAACACAATAAGCAAGTAAGGGATTTTCCAGAATTATCCTAGTAAATGTGTCTAATAACATCTGAATCGCTCCCACTGCCCTCGCCTTTTTTTTTTATTATTTTTTTTTAAATTTCCTAGTCTTTCACTCTCACTATCCTCATCCACGAAACTTTCGTTCTCGCTCAAATGAATGGGGAAATCGTCACTTTCTCGGTCCGAATCGCTCTCGCTGCTGGTGGCTATGATTGCAAACAATGTGAGGATGTGAGGAGCCCTACAACCTGTGACGTCATAAGCACATCGTCTGCTACTTCCGGTACAGGCAAGGCTTTTTTATTAGTGACCAAAAGTTGCAAACTTTATTGTGGATGTTCTCTACTAAATCCTTTCAGCAAAAATATGGCAATATCGCGAAATGATCAAGTATGACACATAGAACGGACCTGCTATCCTCGTTTAAATAAGAAAATCTCATTTCAGTAGGCCTTTAACTGAACAACGCCAGTCGGCACACTACTTTCATTATATCCACTTGTATTTATTTGTCCTTTTAAAGACCTACTGAAATGAGATTTTATTTTTCAAACAGGAATAGCAGGTCCATTCTATGTGTCATACTTGATCATTTCGCGATATTGCCATATTTTTGCTGAAAGGATTTAGTAGAGAAAATCGACAATAAAGTTTGCCACTTTTGGTACTTCCTGAAAAAGCCTCGCTTTTACCGGAAGTCGGAGATGATGACGTCGCAAGTGTGGGGGCTCCTCACATATTCACATTCATTTTTATGGGAGCCTCCAACAAAAACAGTTATTCGGACCGAGAAAACGACAATTTCCCCATTAATTTGAGCGAGGATGAAAGATTCGTGCTTGAGGATATTGATAGCGACGGACTAGAAGAAAAAAAACGAGTTAAAAAAAAAAACGCGATAGCAGTGGGACGTATTCCGATGTTTTTAAACACATTTACTAGGCTAATTCTGGGAAATCCCTTATCTTTCTATTGTGTTGCTAGTGTTTTAGTGAGTTTAATATTACCTGATAATCGGAGGGGTTTGTCCACGGGTGTCTTGACGCGTAGTGTCTCACGGGTGTCGACGGCAGCTGTATGGACGACACAAGCTCAGCTGATATCCGGTAAGTGGCGACTTTTTAACCACAATTTTCTCACCGAAACCTGATGGTTGATATTCGGTTGGGATCCATGTCAGCTTGACCGCTCTGATCCATAGTAAAGTTTCAGCTCAGGGAATTTTAAACAAGGAATCACCGTGCGTTTGTGTGGCTAAAGGCTAAAGCTTCCCAACTCCATCTTTCTACTGTGACTTCTCCAATATTAATTGAACAAATTGCAAAAGATTCAGCAACACAGATCTCCTAAGTACTGTGTAATTATGCGTTAAAGCAGACGACATTTAGCTGTGTGTGTGCGTAGCGCTCATATTTCCTAAAAACGCGTGACGTCCTGCGTACACGTCATCATTACACAACGTTTCCAAGACGAAACTCCCGGTAAATTCAAAATTGTAATTTAGTAAACTAAAAAGGCTGTATTGGCATGTGTTGCAATGTTAATATTTCATCATTGATGTATAAACTATCAGACTGCGTGGTGGGTAGTAGTGGGTTTCAGTAGGCCTTTAAGTATTTTACTGTGAAGCGAAGTGTTTATAACAATAGACTTTATCAACGGAATAAATGTACGGCTACACTCCTAGAACATAAATATTGTCGTAATGCTTAACTGAAAAGCGCTCTTATTTCCAATGTGGAGTTACAGTTTTTTACTTTGTTTTGCATTTCACACAAATTCCAGAGGCGGGTCAGCGTATTTGCGTGGCGTCCTTTCCCGAAATAAAAAAGTGGCTTCATCAGGTTCCCCTGCCTAGCGGTGAAGTCTTTCAACACCTTTGCTCTTTCATTGCAATGACAGTTGCCAACAATAGTAAGTAAAAAAGGTTATTTTATGGTAGCGCTCAAATAAAAGCCCTATTTAACACGTAGTGTGTCCTCTGTATTTACAGTATTTGTTCAGGAGCATTTTGCTGCTTCTGGAGTTTTGGAAACTCTCATTTGTACACTGATACGCCTGACCTCTGAATCCGAAACAAGCGCTTCGTCTTTCCACCGTTCAGTAACGATAACCAAGACCTTGTCAGCTTGTGTTGCTGATAACTGTAAGGATTTATCTTTTGCACACACACACACACACACACACACACACACACACACACACACACACAACTTTTTTCAATAAAAGTGTCTCAATGGTCATTTTTTCCTTGCAGCAGCACTGGCTTCAGAGTTGGCAAAGTACGGTGTAGTGTGTCATCTCTTCTCCCTGCTGGCTAACCCAAACTTGGACAGCGAGGACGGGCTTACAGTGCTCATCATGATGGGCCACTGCACGCAGGCCTCTGGTTGGAAAATCTGACATATATGTTCACTGACGTAGGCGTGTAATGCGGGGTACATATATAAGGGACATTTTACGTCTTATAAGTAGAGATGTGCCAATATATCGGCCGATTTTCTTGAAAAAGTAGATGATCGCCATTGCCGATTAATGCCAAACGCCAAACCACTCTGTATTTAGTAAATAATTGTATTTAGGAAAATAAATAAATAAATATACATATACGGTATATGTTATACATGTATATATACAGTACAGCTCAAGAGTTTGGACACACCTTCTCACTCAATGCGTTTTCTTTATATTCATGACTATTTACATTGTAGATTGTCACTGAAGGCATCAAAACTATGAATGAACACATGTGGTGTTATGTACTTAACAAAAAAGGTGAAATAACTGAAAACATGTTTTATATTCTAGTTTCTTCAAAATAGCCACCCTTTGCTCTAATTACTGTTTTGAACACTCTTGGCATTCTCTCGATGAGCTTCAAGAGGTAGTCACCTGAAATGGTTTTCATTTCACAGGTGTGCCTTATCAGGGTACATTAGTGAAATATCCTGCTTTATCAATGGGGTTGGACCATCAGTTGTGTTGTGAATGACAAGGTGTGTCCAAAATTTTGGTCCGTACTATATATAGACTATATATATATATATATATATATATATACATACACACATTTATTTGATAAAACCCAACACCAAGAATAGAAATTTGAAAGGCAATTTAAAATAAAAAAAGAACAGTGAACAACAGGCTGAATAAGTGTATGTTATATGACGCATAAATAACCTGCTTGGTATGTTCACGTAACATTTTATGGTAGGAGTCATTCAAATAACTATAACATATAGAACATGCTATACGTTTACCAAACAATCTGTCACTTCTAATCGCTAAATCTGTTACGTGAATGAGCTAAATAATAATATTTTATCTTTTATGGTAATGTTTTAATAATTTCAAACTTAAGTCGCTCCTGAGTATAAATCACAACCCTAGCCATCCATCCATCCATCCATCCATTTTTTACCTCTTATTCCCTTTGGGGTCACGGGGGGCAACCCTGGCCAAACTATGAAAAAAACTGAGACTTATAGTCTGAAAAATACGGTATGTATAAATATATATATATTTTTATATATATATATATATATATATATTTTTATATATATATATTATATATGACGGACATATATTATCCAAACTTTAATAAATTATTTTATATCTATATTATTATAGATATATAATATATTAAAATGTTCCTGAAGAAATCAATAAAGTACTATCTATCTATCTATCTATCTATCTATCTATCTATCTATCTATCTATCTATCTATCTATCTATCTATCTATCTATCTATCTATCTATCTATCTGTCTATCTATCTATCCTTCCATCTATCTGTCTATCTATCTATATATAAATATATATATATATATATCTTTTTTTTTCAGTTAAGCTTGCATCTGATTGTGTAGCTCCTTAAACAGTGTGGAGCCACTCCCCTAAGTTAATAATAATGACCTCAATTACGGCAAATAAACTGTATTTCATTATATCTTAAGTATCATTATCAAGAGACGAGGTTTAACATGATACACATTGGAACAGGCATGCTATTATTTAAGATAGCTAGAAACAACAGTACAAATAATTGCTTAGTAAACTAAATTGCTTGGTAAACTTAAAAGAAGTGCAGATAGAACCGCGCTCCAGCAGAAAGTAAGCATCTATTAAAAGGAAATTAACAAGTACATTATTAAGAGTCTAGACCAGGGATGGGCAAACTACAGCCTGTGGGCCAGTATCGGGCTTTTTACTCCGGCCCGCCAAATATTAGAACCGAACTAAGCAAAAATCGGTTCTAAAATCAGAACTGACACTAGACTTTGACGCACTCGCAAAATGTGGTGATCATCAACAATGCTGCCACTAATAGAAAATCTAAGTGTTAACCCTGTAAAACAATTTTTAGGTTTCTTTGATGTTCTTTTCATATCATTTTTAATTTTTTAAACCTTTATGTAAAACCAGGAATGTCCCATTGAGATTACGAATCTCTTTTTCAACATAGTCCTGCACATTCATACACCAGTACCACAGGGAGAAAAGTGGGTAAAGTGTCTTGTCCAAGGCACAAAGGCCATAATTAGGATGGCGAAAGTTGAAATCGAACTTGCAACCCTCAGTTTTCTGGCACAGCCGCTCTACCATCCCAGCCACGCTGATCTAATATAATATTGTTGACAAAATATGTATTATAGTTGGATAGCCCATGTTTGAGAAGTCTGCTCTTAGTTCCAACAGTTTGATATGCATCATGTGCTCTATTCAGCCCGTTTGTCAAATTTTAAAAGCCAATGTGGCCCCTGAGCCAAAAAGTTTGCCCACCCCTGGTCTAGACTATTACTAGCGGCTGTTGGTGTTTACACCATTGTCACAGCTAAGAGTACAAGATGAGAAGTTGGATCGATCCATAAATTGGTGGCGCCAACACCAAGGCTAATGTCAGTATATGAGCGATAGGAGAGTGATTCCATTTATACTTTTTATTTTCTCCAAATATTTTTTCGTTGTTATGAATATTTTCTAGATTTAAAACACTTCTTTGTGTTCTGCATAACATATAATGGTGGTTCTTTTGTCAACATTTTCAAAGATTATGTTTGACAGACCATCTACAAGCCGCTTTCTGACCGTCTCGTCTGGATAAGCAGTTCTGTGGCAATCTTACTTACGTGCCTCCATTTCAACAGCGTTTTTTCCCCTCAGCCAAGTTGCTGTTTTTAGCGATTCAATATGGAGTCTACTGACGGATATAAGTTTGTACTATACGCTACTTTATAATGGAAATGGCAACAGCGCAGAATGCATGTGCATGTACGAGCCAATCTGCCCCACAACAAGAGGATAGAGGGGGAAACAAGCTTATTGGCTACAGTTTAGGATTACAATGGCGAACTGGCGCAAGGATCTTTGGTTAAATCTCTACCATATATGGAGATATGCTTTGATGTCACAATTGGGAAAAACTTAAAAATTAGGGCAAATTGAAAATGGCTCATTTGGAGAAAGTATTAATGAAGGCAACATTGTTTTTTAAATATCGCCACAATGCCTCTGTAACCCACGTGATTCAGACCCAACTATTTCTCTTCCTTCTGGGGCTCGAACATAGGTCGCCGGCATGCGAAACAAGCGTGATACCATGTACACATGGTACAGCTACACTAGCTACATGGTTTGAGTTCAAATATTGGGGACTTATACTGCTCCCAAATACATGGTACAGCTACACTAGCTACATGGTTTGAGTTCAAATATTGGGGACTTATGCTGCTCCCAAATACCAAAAGGTAAAAAAAGTTGGTTTTGCATGAGAGGCCCTCTTTAATGCTATAAAGAATAGGTCATGGAAACACACCTCGATCTGTAGAGTGCCCTGTTTTACATGAAGAAGCGCATTTGAAATGTCAATAAAAGACAGAGCGCGCTTTTTCCCGCCAACATATTCCTGTCCACGTTCTGCTTTGTCACAGATTAGAATGTAATGACAGATTTCTCCTTAGAATTACTGTTCTTCTTGTGGTGCAGAGCATTGATCCTTTTTCAGAGATACTGGGTTCAAATCCAGGACTAAATAGTGGCATCATTATCTTTAAATATTTATATTTTAATGGTGTTATAAAAAGTAATAATTGAACAATTTATTTCCCCATGATTTTGTTTCAGTACAAAAAAAATTGTTGCTTGAAAAAGTATAACAATTGTTTTACAGAAAAATTAAAAGTGAACAAATTGTAATCCAAATGAAAGTCTGCTTTGGGCCCCAATTTAGCCTGAAGGGGTGCACAACATACATATAAAGATCAAAATTGTTCAAGTCCTGATTTGTTTAATCTGCATGTGTGGGGTTTGTGACAGAAGAAAATGTATTTTAAGGTTTACAGAATGTTACCAGCCTTCAGGGGATGGAAAAGCATACATATTTTCTTCCGTTTTCTTTTGTTTGTGCTTATAATGCTTCTCCAGCAATGTGTTTGCTGCACCACTACCGAATGGTCCCATTACCTTTATATTCCCTTTAGGGCTACAGACCCTAAATGGCGATAACCAATTAATTTTATTAATGACATGTGCGTACGATCAATCAAGTCTTACATAATAAATCATCAAAAGTAGCAAGATACAAAAAAAAAAAAAAATACAATAGAGCAGCGCAAAGAGCTAAATAAACAAGGGGGTGACACAAACTCGAGCGAACCCTCAAGGAGTGAACAGTGTAGTAAACAGCTGACAGAACTGTTTATAGAAATATGTGAGAGGAGTACCTGGTCGTTCCTCTCAGCAAACAAGAAGGAATCAGCAATCTAGTGTTCAGTGGCATCAAGGACCAAACCAAAATAGTAAATAATGACTGAGAAACCGAATAAACAAACCAAAAGTACCATCTTTCATGTTGAAAGTGACTGTGCTGTGTTTCCTACCGCTACTGTTTTAAATACCTCAACTCCAGTCTGTAGCCTTATTTAATTCATGTCCGTACTGTTCCTAATTAATTCATGGATATAGATAGTAATAGAAGTAATAGCTTACTGGTGATGGTCAGTAAATGAAATGCAGCTGCAGCAAGTCTGTTTGAGTTATGTTTTCTATGTCCTTGGAGTTGAAATGATGTCATCTTCAGTATTTGTCCAGTTCTTTGATGTCTTTAATTTGATGTAGATTTTACATTTGACACTCCAATTTTCCTCCGTTTCCTCAACTTGCGCGCTCTCTTGTTTTGGAAAGGATCCATCCTGTCCCTTGTGTACAACCCCAGCAACACTCAAGCACATAGTGGTTGGCTGTAGAACCAGCCTCACTCAAAGCAGATATACCTTGAGACATAACCAAGTCCTCAGATGTCTAGCTGACAAACTTGAGTGCAGGAGGACATCCATCAACGCCCATCCCATCAACAACCAAGATGTGTGCCGACACCTACCAGCGGTTGTTCGGGAGGGGGAAAAGCTGAAGACGAGACCTTCAAATCCTGATTTAAGCCCATTGAATGCAGCCAGGGACTGGCAGATGCGAGTCGACTTAGATCAGAGGCTCATTTTCCACCCTCCATCCAGACCTCGTCCTATGGTCTGAAGCCTGCCAGACTGTCTATATCATTGAACTGACAGTTCCGTGGGGGGATGCCATAGAAGAAGAGTATGAACGCAAGAAGCTGCGGTACTCCAACCTTGCTGCTGAGGCAGAGGACAGAGGCTGGAGAGTAAGGGTGCACCCAGTAGAGGTGGGGTGTAAGGGCTTTGTACCTAGCACAACAGCAAAGTTTCTTAGGGAGGTTGGAGTCAGGGGGCAGGCTTACAGACAAGCCATTAAAGAGCTAGCCAACACAGCAGAGAGGACGAGCCATTGGTTGTGGTTGAGGAGGAGTGACACGAGCTGGGGTGCGAAAGGCTAACACCTTATGGCAACGCTTTTGGCTCAGTCCTTCATACGATCTTGTGGACGGCCTTCAATTTCTTTGGTGTACCTAACCAAGTCACTGAACTGGTCAAGAGTTACTTTCAGGATCTCCAGTTCTGCATAACAGTTGAGGGCAACACCACCTCCTGGAAGCATCTGAAAATTGGCATCATGGCGGGCTGCATAGTTTCCCCTCTGGCATTTGTCATGGCAATGGAGCTGGTCATTCGGTAATCCCAGTGGATAGTGGGAGGTGAGAGGACCAAGAGTGGCCTAAGTCTTCCGCCAATTAGAGCCTTTATGGATGACATGACCGTCATTTCAACAACAAAACCATGCACCAGACGCTTGCTGCAGAAACTCCAGGAAAACATTCAATGGGCACGGATGGAGTTCAAGCCAAGCAAGTCACGCAGCATCTCCATCATAAAAGGCCAACTGACAGGTGAGCTTTTCCACATCAGCGAGAAACCAATTCCAACACTCCTAGAGAAGCTCATCAAGAGCCTCGGAAGATGGTATAATGCAGATCTCAGCGACACCCAGCAACTTGAACAACTGCGACAGGACACGGCTAACGGCCTCAGGCAGATTAGTAGCACTGCACTACCAGGGAAACTGAAGCTCTGGTGCCTCCAGTTTGGGTTGCTACCCAGACTCCGGTAGCCATTAACTATGTATGAGGTCTCAATAAGCCATGCTACTCTTGGGCACGCTTGGAAAGGCTAGTTAACTCTCATGTAAGGAAGTGGCTCGGACTTCCAAAGTGCTTCAGCAGCGTTGGACTCTACAGCGACGGAGCCCTGTCGCTGCCAATCTCTAGTCTGGTCGAAGAGTTCAAGTGTGCCAAGGTGAGGCTGGAGATGTCCCTCACTGACTCCCGGGACCCTGTAGTGAGAGCCGCCGCTCCTTGCCTCGTAACAGGGCGGAAGTGGACCCCAGTCACAGCTGTGCTACAGGCCAAATCAGCTTTGCTCCATCGCAACGTAGTAGGCCATGTCCAACAAGGCAGAGGAGGCTTTGGCCTTGGAACCGTAACTCCTCTCTGGCAAATGGCATCTGCAACCGAACGTCGAACTATGGTTGTAGAGGAAGTGCGTCGTCAGGAGGAAACAGCCAGACGTTCCAAAGCCGCAACACAAGCCAAACAGAGCCGCTGGACAAGGTGGGAGGGTGTTGAAAAGAAGAAACTCACGTGGAGCGAACTTTGGGGCATGGAATCCAACAGGCTGACTTTCATCGTTCGAGCAACATATGGTGTGCTACCATCTCCCATAAACCTCCAACAATGGTTTGGAAATGATCCATCCTGTCCCTTGTGTACAACCCCAGCAACACTCAAGCACATAATGGTTGGCTGTAGAACCAGCCTCACTCAAGGCAGATATACATGGAGACATAACCAGGTCCTCAGATGTCTAGCTGACAAACTTGAGTGCAGGAGGACATCCATCAACACCCAACCCATCAACAACCAAGATGTGTGCCAGCACCTACTAGCGTTTGTTCGGGAGGGGGAAAAGCTGAAGACGAGACCTTCAAATCTTGATTTAAGCCCATTGAATGCAGCCAGGGACTGGCAGATGCGAGTCGACTTAGATCAGGGGCTCATTTTCCCCCCGGCGATCGCAACGACCACCCTCCATCCAGACCTTGTTCTATGGTCTGAAACCTGCCAGACTGTCTATATCATTGAACTGACAGTTCCGTGGGAGGATGCCATAGAAGAAGCGTATGAACGCAAGAAGCTGCGGTACTCCAACCTTGCAGCTGAGGCAGAGGACAGAGGCTGGAGGGTAAGGGTGCGCCCAGTGGAGGTGGGGTGTAGGGGCTTTGTAGCTAGCACAACAGCAAAGTTTCTTAGGGAGGTTGGAGTCAGGTGGAAGGCTTACAGACAAGCCATTAAAGAGCTAGCCAACACAGCAGAGAGGACGAGCCATTGGTTGTGGTTGAGGAGGAGTGACACCAGCTGGGCTGTGAAAGGCTAACACCTAATGGGACGCACACACCCAGGGATTTGATCACCCTGGGGTGGGCCCTTCCTCGGCAGAGGGTGTCTTGTGGTAAGCCGGGCCAAAACACCCCGTGACGCTGGGGCACACAACTGAAGATGTGTCCTATTGGTGGAAAAGCCTCCCAGCAGTGTCAACTCACCTCTTTTAGGTATGCGGTCAGGTGCAAGTCTGGCTCAGGGAGGAGGACGCCCCTGCCATTCAGAGTTCCCAGGAATTGTACCAACTAGTCCTTTCAACAAATTCTGTCGGATGTTCATTGATGTCGACGTTTGTTTCCTTCCACCTTATTCTATGTTTAGTGAAGAAACCTATTCTTTATTAATTGTATTTATTTATTTAAGTGCAACATAATTGTATGTAAAAAAAAAAGTTATTTATAAATCTCTTATTATGTATTATATTTGATTAATACTTATTTTTCTAATCAGCGAGACCTAAGCCTAAAGTTTATGTGTTAAATAAATAATGATCTTTGTGATTAACTCATAGTTTCATATCATTTGACAAGGTTCCATCCATCCATCCATTTTCTACCGCTTGTCCCTTTTATGGACTTTAATTAGGTTAGGTATGATTAATACATACGATTAAAATCAAGAGTCAGATTAATAATTCAATAATATTTACAGGTAGATTTACCCGGTCACAACATTAGGTACACCTGCATACTCTCCGATCGATTCAGCCTCTGCATTAATAAAGCTGCTTTTAGCAGCATTAATGTCACTGGATGTTGCAAGTCTGCGTTATAATGTGCATGTCAAGATTATATAAAATAATACTTAATCCTATTTTTTTGTGTGTGTCTCTTAGCCTGAAAAAGTAAAGCTGAGTGCTTTACTTAATGTCAAAACAATTTCCACTGTGATGTCATAACGTAGCCAGTATGCAATGCTCCGTGAACAGAGGCATGATGTGTTAACTCTTTTTGCATTGTTTGACATGGGTTTCTCACATTTGTAAGTTAGAAAAGGCTAAATTAATCCCTTTTAAGTTGATGAAGCATCTTCTATAGTTTTCACCGCCTTTTCAAGTGTAGTACAAAAAGCATTATTTTGTGTTCTTCTTGGCTTGTTCACAGAGGAGCACCAGTGTCAGCTGGTGCAGTGTGGAGGCCTGCCACTCATTATCACGCTACTCGCTGAAGCAACCAGTGAGGCGGAAAGGAAGGCTGCAACATTTATACTGGAAACCTGCAAACAGGCCAGTAAGTTAAGAGTTGTCATAGTTATAGTCCAATAGTCATATTGTTATTAATAAATCTGTGACTCTGTTTGTCTATCCATGAAGCCATGTCCTTGGGAATGTCTGCTGAGAGACTAAAGCAGGGAGATGACACAAAAGAAGCGATTGGCCATCTTTCTCTTCCTCTGGCCTCACGTTTGGCGGAAGTCGACTATTCTACACGGATGGTCCCCACTTTTTCTAAAATGCTGGACGCCAATAATGCTATCAAGACCGAAGAGGAAGAAGACATTCAAATGAAGAGTGCACAGTTAGGTGAAAGGAGTCACAAAGAAAAGGCGGGAACAAGCAAAGGGAAAGTTCAGTGCCTAGTGTGCAAAGGCACCGGATCCATCATACTTCCTCTTGCGGGAGACAGAGATGCAGACACAGACAGGTTATGAGTCTGGACACATCATTTACCTCAACAAGCTATTGTTAGATTTACACTGACAGAAAGTGACATTCATTCAGTTTGTTGTCTTCTTTTGTTTTAGTCACCCATTGAAACCTCCAGAGCCTCAAGAACAAAATGTGGGAGAATCATTTTTATTCAGTGATTGGAAAAGTAAGACACTCTTGAGGTTGGAGGTAGATGTGCTAACTGTAATATTTATCAAATGTTATGTTTGCAATTTCAGAGTCACAGGACAATGCTATGCAAATAAAGGAAATACCAGAGGAGGAACAGTCCCGTTGTATTGAAAGATGTACAGGTAAAACAATCAAAGCATCTATTTTGTACAGTAAGTCTTTTAATGTAAACCCAAGATGCAGAGTAAATATTTGCATCTCTTTGTCAGCTTGTGTGCTACCTTTTGAGAGAGTGACCAGTCGCACTTTCGCGTCAATCCTGTCGTCCTGCCATCAGAACTGTGACATGCACGGGGTTCTACTCAATGCCACAGAACGCTTTAGGGCCCATCACCACGTCGTGCTGTCTGAGGGAGACAACAACAAGGATGACATAATGGAAGCGACTGAACAACAATCGGAGAGAATGTCAGTGTTGCAGGAGAGTCAGGAAGCCAGGGGACCAAGGAAGATTCCATGTTTAAACCTTTCTAAAAGTAAATCCTCCTGCAGTATTTATTCCTTGCTTATTTACCCACATCAGCACCAAAATATACTGTTTTCTGTTGAGTAGTTTTTGCATGGTCCTGCTGACAAACTTAGTCTTATTGATTCTCGTGTTTTCCCCTTATAACAAGACGTTAGACTGACTCCCACCTACAAAGGAGCTAAGTACTCGCTGCCAAGATGGAAACGCCAGAGGTATAATGGTAAGAATTACACTGCAAGTGTGTACTGTTGAAACCATTAGTCACTAATGTCATCCGATATTGTGCAAATTTCTAATTTGTGGGTACTGAATGTTCCCCTTGTACTGTAGGGATTACTTTGATGCCAATGTGAAGAACTTTGAGCAAGACTGGTATGTATTTACCCTTTTTTTGTCCTTCATTTTTTGCTCTAAAAAAATCTTCATTGGGTCCCTTTAGCTCAAGCCTCAGCAACACTGTATTTTATTGTATTGAACATACTTATTTTGAACATGTTTAAAGTGTACCCCGCCTTCCGCCTGATTGTAGCTGAGATAGGCTGCAGCACCCCCCGCAACCCCGAAAGGGATACGCGGTAGAAAATGGATGGTTGTTTTAAAACAAAAAAACAATAGATATAAACAAACAAACAAAAAGATAAATGAAATTAATATTTTACACAACAACATAAATATATATGTATATATATGTATATATATATATATATATATATGTATGTATATATATATATATATATATATATATATATATATACATATATACATATATATGTATGTATATATATATGTATATCTTTATATATAAATGTTCATATGTATACATTTTCTATATATATTGTTTTATATACTGTATATATATATATATATATATATATATATATATATATATATATGTTTATATATATATATATATATATATATATATATATATATCAATACAGCTCGCATAAATAGATAGTTAGATTACTGTATGGGTAAACTAATCTACTGAATATGTGATGGATTATCAATCAATCAAACTTTTTTATACGTAGCACTTTTCACTCCTAACCAAGTGACAACACAAAGTGATTTACACCAAGAAAAGACAAAGAGAAAAAACACACACACCTCTATTGACAGTAATAAAACATGGCACATGGCACTAAGGACTCAGAGGGGAAAAAAACTCCACATTGGAGAATAACTAAATTTAACCCCCTCTAAAAAAAATAGTATAAATTATATTCTAACATATATGTAAAAATAGAATATAAATAAAACATATATTATAGAATGTTATTCATGTGAGACAGCCCCCTTCTTTGGCTACTTTTGAGACACTTCTTAAAACCAATTTTTACTCACTGGCTTTCAACCCAGTATGAGACATTGAACTGTTTAAACTGTTTTTAACTTTTTAAACTGCCTTTTATCTGACAAATTGCTCTTAAGATAATTTGTGTGTGTATTTTATCACAGTTTTAAATTATATATTTTAGCCTGTCCATTGCCTGTATTTTTCTGTGTGTTTACTTGTTTGTGGTGTACAGCCCTTTGTTTTACAACTGTGGTTGTTTTTAAAGGGCTTTATAAATAAAGTTGGTACGGTATGGTATCGTAAAAATAAATATATAAGTCATGTATTAATAACTAAATAAAAACAACATTGAGAGAATAATGGTTGTAATAATAACTAAACAAAAACAACATTGAGAGAATAATGGTTGTAGTAATAGCAATAATTAAAAATATAAACAGATACCTAGGAAGAGTTTAACATTATAAGTATGAAGCCTAACTAAAAAGGGTGTGTCAACACTCACCCGTGACAGCAGGGTGGCGAGTAGTATGTTCCATGAGATACTCAATTTAACAACATGAGAGAGATGAATGCACTGAAAAACCACAAAGAAGACATTTTTGCAAATATTTTAACAAATAGAAGACATATTATCTTTACCTAAAGAAGACCAAGGAGCTGGTCACAGAAAGAATTGTGAGCCAGCTTGATTATATTTTCTTATGCAATATAACAATTTTTTTTAAGTGGATACCTTATATCATATAGCTTATATCTATGGCTGTCAAAAATAGTTAGTCAACTCATGTTGTTAATCTCAAAAATATATCACATTAACCATGTACAGATACAGATTCATCAATCAATTTATTTTGAAGGTACATGCACTTTTACCTGAAAGGCAGCAGATGTTGTTATTGTTATGTGTAGGTAAATAAAAGCCACGTTTATTTTAATTCACAACTTTTAATCAACTACTGCACAGAGGAAAAAACGGAAAAAGTAAATCTCCACTTCTCGCCCACAAACGCTTTGCATGCGTTAACCCAGTATATGCAGAAACATGTTAACAATCTCCCTATCATTTAAAAATAAAAAAACATCAAATGGCACATGTTTCTTGAAAACAAATACATGTCTTTTTAAACATCTGAAACAATAAAATCTACTCAGGTAAGAACCGATTTCCTTCACTCAATGCTTTCAAAAGCATCAAGGGTAATTCCCTCTTCAGTTACAACATTTAAAAATAATATAAAGTGCAAGAAATCTTTAACTCACCGTAATGCTAAATCAATGGGATCTGATCTTGTTTCTCTGCAAGGAGACAGTCCTTACTGGGGGTAATGGGAGACAAAGACACCCACAGTGTGTTGCTTATGTCCAGTCTCCTCCGTTGTTTTGTTTTGGTGGCTGTCACTGCAGAAAATCCCACTTCACACGGATCGGATGTCGGAAAGGGCAACAGGGTTTTCAGTGCTGTGGTGGCGATCTCGGGGTATTCTGCCATGACTCCAGAACATTGTCTCAAACACACTTTTAAGGCCACCGTCATTTGCAATCTCCTGCAGTTGATCTTCTTCTTGCACAGACATGCTGGATTCACCTGTTTGGTTGACAAATGGGTCACAGATCCATTCCTTGGCAGTTCGTGGGTCCTCTTAAGTTGGGAAGTAGCGCTCGAACTCTTTTAAAAACACAGCTTGGGGAATGAAGGCGTAGGGTCAGTCTCACACAAAATCCCCGCTAATGTTTGAGAGCCGGTCGCCGCATATTATGCAGAGCAGGCTTGGTGCGTGGGAATCACCTGTTGTGATAAATCCATATTTCAAGTAGGACTCCTGGTATTGTCTGTTAAAAGCTTTCTTTTTGTTGGAAGTCGTAGGCTGTTCTTCTCTCTCTTCACTGTGCCCTTTCCCCTTCACAAAGAAACTTTCCAAATACGTCTAGCTGGGTTAAATTTTGGCGCTTAATTGACCAAGATTTAACCGAGAGAATCCGGTCATTTTTCAAAATAAAAGACTTTTCAAAATAAAATATCGTTCGGGCTCAGATAATAAATAAAACAGAAATAGGTAATTATTTATTGTGCGGCCCAGTACCAATCGATCCACAGACAGGTACCGGGCCGTGGCCCGGGATTTGGGGACCGCTGATCTACATGACATGCGAGTCCACCCGTTACTGTGTTTTCATCATTCCGCCAATAAAATACTGCTGGGTCTACCTGTGACACTTTACCACCTGTACTCAGCATGATTTCCTTCACCTTGTTGTACCAATAGAGAGATGCATCAGCAAAGCCACACACACATTTCTTCAGTTTCCAAAGAACCCCCTTACAGTCAGCTTCTGGGGGAGGATTGACATAATTGTCTCTCGACAACTCCAGACCCTGTAAAAAGGCAGACTTGATATCGATAGAATGAACTTTCCAATTATTTTGACAAATTACACTGAGCAATGGCCTAAGAGATTCAGAAGCACATGTTGGTGAATCCTTTTGTAGATGTTTTAAATTAAGTTCTTCAAAACCCCTTGCTACAAGTCTGTCTTTGGGTACAATATCAGTGTCACTTTCTTTGAGACTACAGACCCACATAGTGGAGATACACATTTGGCCTGTATTTTCAGTCTCTTCAAAAACATTATTGTTTTTCCAGCTTTCTATCTCTGCCTGTTTGGCTGCATCAAATGATATGGCTTTTGTTATGAGTACATCAGCCTCCTTGACAGCTGACTCAGTGTTAAGATAGTGTACACATGACAAGTCAACTTTCTCTTTCAGTCCAGTACTGCCATCAGGCTCAATATGCCGCACATTATACTAGTTTTCATAGGTTCCCGTGGCTTTACGTGATCTACTCAGGGATGGGAATTTTCCGCGGATCCGCGGAATTCCGCCGATTTTGGCATCACCAGGGTTGTTTTTGTCTCTGCGTTAGAGATGCGCTGATAGTAGGGGTGTAACATACGGTACGTGTATTTGTTTTGAACCGTTTCGGTACGGGGGTTTCGGTTCGGAGGTGAACCGAACGTCATGGAGATATTAAGTAGCGCACCGCACGTTGTGTTAACAATGCACACCGAGGCACCATGAAGAAATTAACGTAGACCACGACTTAAATCAGTTGAAAAACTTATTGGGGTGTTACCATTTAGTTGTCAATTGTACGGAATATGTACTGTACTGTGTAATCTACTAATAAAAGTTTCAATCAATCAAAAAAACAACAACACACGGGATGCTAGCAGCGATCAAGATATATGATAGACTGACCACACCTCCTCTTTTCACGGGATATGTCCTCTTTGCGGAGCTGTCCAGGTGGAGTTTCTTAAATGCCTCAAATGTCCGGCATTTTAAGTTAAGGGTTGCGTGTATTTTCAATGTAAGTTCAGGGTTAAGAAGGGGTTAAAAACGAAAAAAAAGTGCTGCACGGCAGCAACATTCGTGAGGGAGGGGAAGACAGAGAGAGCCAGAGAGTTATGATAAATGCGCATGCCTCGCCAGGCTCTGCTTTTTAACCATAGATTTATCAGATTTAATTTTTTATTATCTATAGCAGTGGTGTCAAAACTGTGCCCCGGAGGCCATTTGCGGCCCACAGCTAATGTTTTAAAGGCCCACGACACGTTCTAAAAATACTATTAAAATAAACAAAGACATAAACAAAAGTGAAATAAAAAAGCTTAAAGGCTAAATGTAATTTAGAAAAAGTTGCAACGTTGACTAATAAAACAAAGCTGTTTTCTTTTTCTTTCAAACTGTCCTTGCTCAAAACATAATATTGAATCAAAATCAATGTTATTGTGAATTATTGACCTATCCAAGTTTCCGATTACATCACATAAAATATTCCACTAAGAAAAATGTTTTTGGTGGAAGATTTAGCAAATTTGTTAAATAAATTATCAAAAAATTTATATTTCGTTGAACCGAACCGTGACCTCTGAACCGAGATACGTACTGAACCGAAATTTTTGTGTACCGTTACACCCCTAGCGGATAAGCAATTATATAATCTGCAACTGCATCACTAAAGTCGTAATCCAACCGCTATCCACCCAAACCAACATTTTATCAAAGCCACAACCGCCCGCCGCCCGCCCGTTGTTATATATCTAATATAGACGATGCAAGGCATTAGTGAGGTTAGAAAGTGTAACTCCCTCCAAATAGCACAGACACAATGGCTTTCTTGAACTGATTTATTTGAAGGCTTCCTTTCCCTTCAAATTCAACGTGAAAACTGTAATAAATAAAGCACGTTACAAACGTAAAAATGATAACATGCGCAGCATGTGGATCAAACATTTTACCAAGTAAAATACCAACAAATGACAAACAAATACCTGTTGGCCATGCCCGGAAGTAGCTTTCTTACATCCGTCGACAGGCAAAATGAGACACTTCAAAATAAAAGTATGCCCACATACCGTTTCAAAGAGTGCTGTTCGTTTTTCGTATGTGGGTAACAACATTTAACTATTTATAAAAGGTTGATTTATATGGGCTAGTAAGGTAAAGTGTTGTACCTGACAAGTTTCTGCTACCTTGCTTCTGCAGTCTTCATCAGAGGTGTCACGTGATGTTAGCGTGACGTTGTCTGTGACGTGTTATATGGATTGTACCATCAAGAGTTGTCAGGTACAACACTTTACCTACTAGCCTATATAAATTAACCATTTATAAATAGACGTCAGTAGGCTAAATGAACCTCTTCAACATAACATTTAACTATGTATATATATTTCCGAACGGTTCAAGCGCCACCAGCCCGAATCTATTTTAAAATCTATTTTTTCGTCATGTCACCCTCCCGACCCGCGTCCGCAGATGAGACCGCAAACCGCACATCTCTACTCTGTAAGAGGCAAAGAATTCCAAATAATCCAAAAGTGTGAAAGAATTTGATATATGTGTAAACTTGTATACATAAATTTCATCACATGATACATTTTTATGAAAATATTTGCTAATAAATGTGAAATTTTGGTCAGGAGAATATTGTTAGATTTTGACTCAAAATAGCAGGAAATGTATCCTAAACTAACATAGATTTAAACATTTTTATGGGGGGGCATGCCCCCAGACCCGCCTAGCAGGCGAGTGCACTGAGTGCACTCGGGTGCGGCCGCAGTACGGCCCTTCGCAAATCGTTGTTTTAGGATTAAAACATTTTCAGCTGATTTAGTAAATCTTCATTCCCATCCCTGTCTACTGAGTACTTTAACCTTACAAGTTAAACTTGTATCTCTTTTCATGAAAGTTACAATCTGTCCTGTTTTTAGCTTCACATTAAAAGAAGGGACAGGATTATCACAGCCACTGTGATTCATTTGAGGTGCATCACTTTGAATTACACCTTCACTCGTGTGTCCCTCTCCATCACTGTCATGTTCATTTTACCGTCTGTGTTTTGTTCATTATCTGAGCTACATGATGATCTGTGTAAAGCATCAGTGTCATGGTTATGTTCTCTTCATGTTTTTCACATCCTGTTTCAGATTGAACATTACTTTGGGTAATTTTCCTGTCTTTAATCTGTGTGTGCACCTTACTAAGTCATTAGTGATTAATTCTAACTAGGATACCTCCATGTCTTACAAACACAACGGCTCCGTCTTGACCAATCACCACTCCTGGTCCCTTCCACTCTTCCACTCTCCTCGTTTATAGTAAACCTTTTCTCCTGTCTCATATTTTTCATCCTTGTATCTAAGCTGTTTTGTTAATGCCCTTCTTATCCTCTCTGAACATTCAACTTCAATGAAAGCCTTCCTTGAGGCATGCAAAGCTGATATGTGTTCTCCTACTCTTGTGCTCACTAGTGCCCTCTTGTGCAGGCAGCTCATATACCAATACATTGCGAAGGTTAGGATTTTGACTAAATACCAGTTGATGTGGACTATAACCATGTAAACTGTGCATGCAGTTCTTAGCCATTAAGGCTCAGTCCAAGGCAGTGCACCAGTCACAATCTTTTTCCCGTTTTACTGTCTGGATGATGTTTGTGAGTGACTGATTATGACGTTCCAACAGTCTGTTGCTCCATGTATCCTACTGTTGTCTTGATCTTGATATTGAAGTTTTCTGCCATGTCCCTGAACTCTTCATTGTTTAATTCTCCTCCGTTGTCACTGAAGAGCTTTTTGGGAGGACCATGGACACTTATCCATGTGTGGATGAAGGAGTTGACAATTACGGAAGATTTCTTGGTTTTCACAATATTTCCAGTGCTGAAGCGTGTGAAATGGTCATTATATGTAAATACCAAATGCCTGACTCCAGCTGTTGCAGGTCCACCGCCACCGTTTCATTATTTTCCAAAGCTAGAGGCAAACCCAACAGCTGGCTTTGGCTTTGTCTTGCTATATCTTTGGCACGTGTCACATTCATCCACTATTTGTTGCAAAATAGTGAGACAGTCCCAGTTTTTGTTCCCTGAACCTTGAATTAGCTTATGCAGGCGATTTGCTGATGCATGGCCAAATTGTTTGTGAAGTTTGAGGAGGACCTTGTTTTTCTCGATTGAGGACAAAATTTCTGTTACGATCAGGACTTCTTCTTCAGCAAATAAATCTTGAATCCAACATTCCATGTCATCATTGTCTCTTATGTCAATGCAATAGCCTCCTGAGCTGGTAAACTGAAGAGGTATCTGCTGCTTCAACATCACTGCCCTGTCGTTTTCCATGTCTAATGTAGTTCCTGCCTTTTTAATGATGTTTTACTCAGCAGGAGTGGAATATCGACTTTGACAACTTCTGTCTCAATGTTACATTTTGTCCATCCCATTTTAGCAGGTAGATGCACTTTTCTGGTGGAATGAATCATATTTCCATCTCCAAAACAAAACTGTCTGTTGCTAGACCTTTCTGAGCTTCTGAGCTTATTTACCTGCTTTTTATTGAGATTATCTACATAACTTTCGAGCCACTTTTCTCAACACACTGTGCCAGTGCAGGTGGTGTCTACCACATCGTGATTGTTTACCGTACTTATCCAGTATGTTTGTACCCGGTAACGGCATCACCGATCTTTGTCGTCCACGTCGAAAAGGTATGTTCCGTCTTCCTCTCCATTGTGGCTGTTCTGTGAGGAAAGCTGCGTCCTGGTTCAGTGATATCTCACATGATGAGCCCATTGTTTTACCTACGAATATCCGTTTGAGGGCTAACTTCATTGACGAGAAACTTAGCTCTGTGTTAGCCGTCAGTGCTAGCTGCTTGTCTCTCTCATCAAGGCAGGCTGCGTCAAAGAAGTTTAAAGGTTAACACCGCATCCGGGAGCATCATTTTGTACCTTTTCATCCAGTTGTAGCGCTGTTCAAAGTCAATAATATAAAAAACCCCGTTTCCATATGAGTTGGGAAATTGTGTTAGATGTAAATATAAACGGAATACAATGATTTGCAAATCCTTTTCAACCCATATTCAGTTGAATGCACTACAAAGACAACATATTTGATGTTCAAACTCATAAACTTTATTTTTTTTTGCAAATAATAATTAACCTTAGAATTTCATGGCTGCAACATGCGCCAAAGTAGTTAGGAAAGGGCATGTTTGCCACTGTGTTTCATCACCTTTTCTTTTAACAACACTCAATAAACCTTTGGGAACTAATGAGACACATTTTTAAAGATTATCAAGTGGAATTCTTTCCCATTCTTGTTTTATTTGTGGTATTTTAGCCTTCATAATGTGCCACACATTTTCAATGGGAGACAGGTCTGGACTACAGGCAAGCCAGTCTAGTACCCGCACTCTTATACTATGAAGCCACGCTGTTGTAAGAAGTGACTTGGCATTGTCTTGCTGAAATAAGCAAGAGCGTCCATGATAACGTTGCTTGGATGGCAACATATGTAGCTCCAAAACCTGTATGTACCTTTCAGCATTAATGGTGCCTTCACAGATGTGTAAGTTACCCATGCCTTGGGCACTAATACACCCCCATACCATCACACATGCTGGCTTTTCAATTTTGCACCTAGAACAGTCCTGATGGTTCTTTTCCTCTTTGGTCCAGAGGACACGACGTTCACTGTTTCCCCAAAAAAATTTGAAATGTGGACTCGTCAGACCACAGAACACTTTTCCACTTTACATCAGTCCATCTTAGCTGAGCTCAGGCCCAGCGAAGCCGGCAGCGTCGTTGATAAATGGCTTTGGCTTTGCATAGTGGTTTTAACTTGCACTTACAGATGTAGCGACAAACTGCAGTTACTGACAGTGGTTTTCTGAAGTGTTCCTAAGCACAGGTGGTGATATCCTTTACACACGGATGTCGCTTTTTGATGCCGTACCGCCTGAGGAAACGAAGGTCCGTTATATCATCGCTTACGGGCAGTGATTTCTCCAGATTCTCTGAACCTTTTGATGGTAATATGGACTGTAGATGGTGAAATTCCTAAATTTCTTGCAATAGCCCGTTGAGAAATGTTGTTCTTAAACTGTTTGACAATTTGCTCACGCATTTGTTCACAAAGTGGTGACCGTTTCCCAATCCTTGTTTGTGAATAACTGAGCATTTCACAGAAGCTGCTTTTATACCCAATCATGGACCCCACCTGTTCCTAATTAGCCTACACACCTGTGGGATGTTCCAAATAAGTATTTGATGAGAATTCCTCAACTTTATCAGTATTTATTTCCACCTTTCCCAACTTATTTGTCACATGTTGCTGGCATCAAATTCTAAAGTTAATGATTATTTGCAAAAAAAAAAAGTGTTTATCAGTTTGAACATCAAATATGTTGTCTTTGTAGCATATTCAACAGAATATGGGTTGAAAAGGATTTGCAAATCAATGTATTCCGTTTATATTTACATCAAACACAATTTCCCAACTCATATGGAAACAGGGTTTGTAGTCCACCATTGAAATTGAACTATTTTTGGTCATGCGGTCGAAGTACGTGTATGCTTTGTATGCGCGATCCTATTCCTCTTTCAGAAAAACGTCATCCAGTTTTGCAAATAATGTCGTCATACTGTTGTCATTGTCCAACTCCTCCACAGATATCTCCATTGCGATTTATCTGGCTCTTCCTTCAAGTCCAAAAAGCCACAGCCAGTGCTTGCTTTTTCTTATCGAGTTCTGTAAGCCACGTCCAAATAATAACTTCATTTTTCCAGCAGTAGTATGGCCTGGACTCGTCAAACCTCCGCGGTATTTTATATACTTTGCAGCCATCCTCAACCATCCTCTGCTACCAATGTTAAGTGGAGGTGAATAAACACAACTTTCATTTTGGTTCACAACTTTTAATCATCTACTGCACAGTGTTATGTTCAGACAAGGGAAGCAGGCGACAACCAGGACAGAACTGCGGATTTTCTAGGTTTATTTTAAACTTTTGATGAATACGTGACATGTGTATGCTACTCTAAGTGAATGAGTATGACTATGTGTAATATTAATACTGTAAATGTTACGAAGGGTTGTTGTCTGTGAGTGTTGGTTGTAAGGGGGGCAAAAGGAAGAGGCAGTTCGTGGACAGTCAAGAGTCGTTGGGAGGAGCGAGGCAGTGTGGTCTGGGTCCGAGCAGGGAGGTCGTGGATCGAGGAGGGCAGTCAGGAATCCGGTTGAATGTCGAAGGACAAGGCTCAATCACAGAAGGCAGGGGGGTCACTGTGAATACACAAAGGGACATGAACCAGGGATACACTGAGAGAGAGCAAAGCAAAGGCGAGAAAATCACAGAGAAGGGAATGCCAGATGTGATGCTTAGGGGAAGGTTAGCGACGTTTTGGCAAAGGTTCCTCGGGTCTGCTGGTCTTTATGCCGCTCCCTTTCATTAAGGTCAGGTGTGTTGATTATTGATTGACTACAGGCTCGTTGCTGCATGGGCGTGCTGCGCTCAGCATGAGCGGGGATGTGTCTGAATGCGCTGTCAACGGAGGTGCGTCTTGGCGCGCTGTCAGCAGAGGCGGCCGCAGCTTGAGCCGCCGGGGAAACGTGGGTTCGACTCAGCGTCATGACACACAAAAAAAACCCCGGAAACACTGAATCTCCACTTCCCGACCACAAACACTGCGCATGCGTTAACCCAGTATATGGAGAAACATGTTAACAGTTATGATGTCAGTGATCAGGTCAATGTATACTTCAGTTCAAAGATGAGTGAGGTGTGCTCGCTGGAAAATTTCACTTCAAAATACTGTCAAATGGGACTATAGATAAACATATTTGCAAGCTTATTGCAAATACAAAACCCAAAACCAGTGAAGTGGGCACGTTTTTGGCACGTTTTTATTAAAAACCCAAAACTAGTGAAGTTGGCACGTTTTTATTTTTTTTTTTAAAAATATATATATATATATCCATCCATCCATTTTCTACCGCTGATTCCCTTTCGAGGTCGCGGGGGCGCTGGCGCCTATCTCAGCTACAATTTTATTTTATTTTTTATTTTTTATTAAATAAACATAAAAACACAATATACACTTACAATTAGTGCACCAACCACAAAAACCTCCCTTTTTCATGACAAAAACGTCCCTTTTTCATGACAAAGAAAAAAAAAAAAAAAAAAAAGGACCACCCCCGGGCCGCGGGACAAATTATTAAGCGTTGACCGGTCGGCGGATACAAAAAGGTTGGGGACCACTGGTGTAGATGGTAAATAAAAACAGAATACATCGATTTGCAAATCCTTTTCAACTTATATTCACTTGAATACACTTTCAACGTGCCAACTTCACTGGTTTTGGGTTTTGTAAATGACATGCATTCAAGTAAAACAGAAAGCAATTTTCTTTATGACATTCTGACAATTAAATTGCATTTGTGTACAAATAGTGGGGTATTTTTTTAGTTCTTTTAAATCATGCAAGCTAATAATAAACTGATCAATCATGATGAATCCAAATTCAAAAGTGTGATTAAATTGATTCAAAAAATGTATAATTTGACAACACTACTTATATTAATGTATGATATCAGGCAGACTAACCGCCCTTAACATGTCAGGGTGCATAACTCAGTGGTTAATGACAATATGTTGTGGTAGGAGAGAATTTTTTTTTTTTCATCCCACAAAGATACACAGCACATGGGTTTCAGTCTTTTTTGTTTATTCTTTAAATGTATTTATTTGTGATGAAAATGAAAATATGTTACAATCTCCCAGATTTCCTTAAAAGGTGTGATTTGCCAGACACAATAATACTCCAGTGCATCCAATGTACACTTGCCTACCAAAATGATAGAACCATATAGTATTGTACAACTTGATGAGCATTCAACATTTCCAAATCCACTCCACTCCCATGTCTAAGCTTGGCTTTCCTTAAAATGCCTCTGGGTGGACAGTACGTGCATATTCCCATTGCATACTGTGTGTGTGTGTGTGTGTGTGTGTGTGTGTGTGTGTGTGTGTGTGTGGGTGTGTGTGTGTGTGTGTGTGTGTGTGTGTGTGCGTGCATGCACGTGTGTGTGTGTATTTGCTGGGAACAGACAAACTAAAAACGAAATAGCAAGAAAGAATGTTTGAATTGCAGCCAGTGTTGTCACAATGCAGGCCAGGGCTGGTTCAGAGCTGCAAAGTTCTGTTTCACTGCCATCTTGTCTCATATTGTGTATATAGTAGGTGTTTATTTTTGCTTAAACACCACTTACTGTACCAGTTGTGCTGATTCAAACCACAAATCATGCTTGATAAATCCTTCCTTTTCCGTGCTTAGTCATGCTGAGATTTATTGTTACTTGTATTTTCCGATTAGTTGGGTGTACCCTACGTTCTACACTTCTCTGCCAAGCAACAATGTTTTTTCCCATTTGTTTCCTTTTCTATCGCCTGCTTTATTCTTCTCACACCATCACTTTGCATCTTATTCCTACAGCTGATGTCACTTTAATGGGTGCATTTACTTGCCTTCTGCATATGTTTTCACTGAGTAGCCAAATGATCAATGCACGACAGTTTCTTACTTTCTTACCTACAAAAGGGGGGAGAGAGCAATTGAGTACGTTGTGTACTTGATGAGATCACGACGGCCATGCTGCAGCTCATCCAGTAGGCAAAACAAGTTTAAGGAGATTTTAAATATCAGTTCCCATCAAACCAGTTCCCGTTCGTCCACTTGCTGCTCCATGAAAGCCTCCCTTTTTTCCAATCAACTCAAGCAGGACTGTAAAACTCAAGCACATGTCATAAAAAATGTTTTACATGTAGTTATACTAGTAAAGCACCATCCATATAGGGTTATCAATGTTATACTATGAACACGTCCGTGTGTCCTTGAACACACCATGGTCAAGTCTTGGTAACTTGTAACAATCTAACCACATAATATATGCAAGTATTTGATTATGCAAATATTTTAGAATGACTGCATGAATAGATAAGCAGCTGACTCTTTTCTTTATTTTTTTCTGCCTTTAGAAAAGTGAAGCCATTGGATGTTGCTGGCTCTGCAATCCTGGACCAAATATCATGTTCTGTAATGTATAAGAATTGTTTTTCTACAGGTTTTAGTACTTTTTTTGTTGGATAAAAACATGTTCTGCAGCACCTTTTATTCATGTGCAGTCATTGTTGAGAGTGTTTTTTTTTCAATATTATTAAAACACATATTATGTGAGCTTTGTCTACCTCATATTGTCAAGTTCAAAACCTAATAGTCATAGGTACACACATTTATTAATGTGATGTGATATGCAGTATTAATGCAGTTTATTTATTTCCCTAAATGTTTCGAGGACGAACAATACCACATTTTGGTTAGATCTGATAATATGACTTTTGCTAATACAGTTAGTGGTCTGTTCCAAAACATCAGACGAAGGCCAAAAGTACAAAAACGACAATGTTTTTAATAATGCAAATTCAGTTGATCTAATTGGCCGTAGTGTGTTAATGTTAGTGTAAATGGTCGTCTGTCTGTTTATATTAGCCCTTCAAAGAGGTGGCGAATTGTCCAGGGCGTACTCTTCCTTCCAGCCGAGGACAGCAGGGATAGGCTTCAGTTTCTCCGTGACCCTGAAATGGACAAGTGGTAGAAACATGGATATTTCATACAACCACAAATATGAACACAAAACACATGTCCAATATAAATATTATATTGTTCCATGCAAAAAAAAACACTACAAAATACTTAAGAACAACGGAAAAATCATTTAACATCACTTTTACAAAGGGATGTATAGTGTTGGGATTTTATCAAAACCAATACCATCATTGATATTCCTTTTCGATACCGATATTCATTGGTATCCCTTATCAATACTATATGTAATTGATGTATATAATGATGTGAAAAAAATTTGCCTATTCCAGTTGCACTTGAGCGAAAGGCAGGGTACACCCTAGGCAAGTCACCACCTCATTGCAGGGCCTGATTACTACCGTAATTTCCGGACTATAAGGCACACTTAAAATCCTTTTTTTCCTCAAAACTCGACAGTGAGCCTTATAACCTGGTGCGCCTGATATACAGAATAATTATGGTTTTACTTACCGACCTGGAAGCAATTTTATTATGTACATAGTGTAGTGATAAGTGTGACCAGTAGATGGCAGTCAAACATAAGAGATACATGTAGACTGCAATATGATGGCAATATGACTAAAGTAAACAACGCCTACATTTTATATGTTGCATTGAAAATATAGAACATTAGACACCGCTTTCAAAAATCTTATCAAAATGTTTCAGTCTGACTTTGGTAAGCTATTAAGCCGCACCGCTTGATGGATTGTCGGCGCATTAAACATACAAGTATTATTATGGTGTGTGTATAAGGTAAGACATATTATCTGCCGTTTTGTTTCGCAATATTATGCAAAAGCAACTTTTCTTACCTTCTGGTAAGTGCTGATCTGAATTTGGGATCTACATAAATCCTCAAAAATTTTGCGCCTTTGTAGTCCGTGGGACTCCATAGTAGATAAGATTCTTCTTCTTCTCTATCTTCTTGTTATGGGACATTCATCCTCCCAGTTGCCATTTCTAATATAATGTAGTGTAAGGTTCTTACCGTACTTATATCTGTCAGTAAACTCGCCATGAAAGCGCTAAAACATACTTTTGTAGTGAGTTTACATCATTCACCCAAGGAACTTTATATATGTCATGATCTGTGGATTTTTACGCAGCTTGCTGCGAGATTTGTTCTCCCGGGATACAAAGGGACTAGACCGGACATGGCTTGAAGGTAAACAAACAACACTAACTGTGGCTTGAAAAGAGCAGGAAGTGTTGTTTGTTTTATGTTCATAGTTTATGCTAAATCTTAGCTTTGGTTCCCTGCGCCAAGTTTGTGCCTTTGCCTTGTGAGCGCTTTTTGTTTTGTATTCCGTTGAGTTATAGTCAAGATTAAATCCTGTTTTTACCTTCAAGCCATGTCCGTTTTGCATCATGGGAGAACAAATCTCGCAGCAAGCTGCGTAAAAACCCACAAATCATGACACTTTAATTATTAGAGTTCCAGTTGGATGTTTTTTCACTGGACAGACCTTGTTGTTGTTTCCGGATGAGGAGATGCTGCTCCGGTTTTGATTTAAGTAAAGTCTGAATGTCATTAAAAGTTAGCTCCATCTTTTGACACTTTTTTCACTCCCGTCCTTGCACGCTACACTCGTTCAACAAAGATGACGGAGAAAAGACGCTGATGAAGGTGAGTCACGTAAATGAGACCGCCCACAAAACGGCGCATCCGGAAGCGACTGTCAGAAAGCGGCTTGAAGATGATCTGTAAAACATCGTCTATGCAACATTTTAACCAAAGAACCACCATTACATGTTGTGTACACCACAAGGAAGTGTTTTCAATTTAGAAAAAAAAAAAAACTCCTTTAATACGCCCTATAATCCAGTGTGCCTTATATATGAAAAAAAATTGAAAATAGACCATTCATCGGCAGTGCGTCTTATAATCCTGTCCGCCCTCTGGTACGGAAAATACGATATATCACTTCAGTTTTCCACTTTTTCAGTGAATAATATTGGCCTGCTGATTATTGGATTGGTAGTAGGACGGTAGCTGCGGTCGTGAGTAAAGCACGTTCACGTCAAACTTACACCAACTCTTATTAGCGTGCGTGACTTTGGGGGACTTTTGAAAAGGAAATATTGTTGTGTTACAAACTTTTGTGTGGTGTTGCTTCCTTATATGTGATTGTTCCAAGCTGATTTTATCAGATTCTACCTTTGTCTTATTTTATGCATAGCAGCAACACCTGAAGTGAATGTAACAGTGTGTCACAATTACGACAGTTAGCTGGATTAAAAAATACAGATTTGACATTTGCCCAGAATCTTAACCGACCGAATTAGTAACCAGAACCAAAAAATACCGGTACTTGGTATACATCCTTACTTTTACCTTTATCGAAGTCTCTTGTTGGTGATGACCGTAGACATGGAAGGTATAGAGATTCACACGGAAGCCAGCTTCGTACTTTGCTGCAAGTTCTTTTTTGGATTCATTAGTGTTTCTCACCTTCTTTATCAAACTGCTGGCACACAAATTTTATGGCCCCATGGTGGCTTATTTTGTAGTCGAGTTCAAAACAAAAAAAGCAGCAAAACTGTACAGAAGCCCAAAACTCAGCACAGAGAGCACAAAGAAAAAAAGACCGACTTGTTCATCGTTCCGTGTGCGTTTTGTGAACAAAAAACACATACACGATTAAAGAATCACTGAATAAATGGCTGTTTATTCTCGACCAACACATAGGATTTTTCAGGCACTGCAGTGTGCGGAATGATACTGGGGCAAACGGACCAATTTGTTACAAGCAATGTAGTGTTGTATGGGGCGACGTGGCTTAGGTGGTACAGTGGTGGGTCGTGCCAGCAACTTGGGGTTCCAGGTTCAGTTTCAGCTTCCGCCATTGCCGTTGTGTCTTTGGGCATGACACTTTATCCACCTGCTCCCAGTGCCTTCCACAATGGTTTAAATGTAGCTAAAAAGATGGAGATGCAGTTTCACAATATGAAATGCCTTGAGTCTCCAGACAAAAATTATATAATTTACTTCACTTGTATGATGGCGTACAAATAAATGCGGTGTCACTTTAGTCATTTTTTTGCGCAAACAAAACCGCAGTGTAATACCAAAATGTATGTACCTGTCACATTTCAGCTACCATTTGTATTACAGTAAGTTCAAGAGACAATGCTAATAAGTGAAACTTGAACATATCGTTCTTTAGAGTAGTCCATTTACCATGAATTGATTGACGTGGACCCCGACTTAAACAAGTTGAACAACTTATTCGGGTGTTACCATTTAGTAGCCAATTGTATGGAATATGTACTGTACTGTGCAATCTACTGATAAAAGTCTCAATCAATCAGTCAGTGTACAGCTTGCTACCCACTGACAATCACTCATAGAATACTAGATGTGTGTTAACATACTTAATTGACAACACTAAATGGTCCGTAATGTGTGAATGTGAGCGTGAATGTTGTCTGTTGTCCAAAGTGTACCCCGCTTTCCGCCTGAGTGCAGGCCTCCCCTGCATGCCCACAACCCTCCCACCCGCGACCCCGAAAGGGACAAGGGGTGGGAAATGGATGGCATGAAATCTCTACTGCTATACTAGTTGTACACAGATTACTCTAAAGCAGTGGCTCTCAAATGGGGGTACGCGTACCCCTGGGGTTACTTGAAGTTATGGCAAGGGGTACGTGGGATTTTTAAAAAATATTCTAAAATAGCAACAATTAAAAAATCCTTTATCTATTTATTGAATAAAACTTCAACAAAATATGAATGTAAGTTCAGTAACTGTGAAAAGAAATACAGCAATGCAATATTCAGTGTTGACATACCATGAATTGATTAACGTGGACCCTGACTTAAACAAGTTGAAAAACTTATTGGGGTGTTACCATTTAGTGGTCAATTGTACGGAATATGTACTGAACTGTGCAATCTACTAATAAAAGTATCAATCAATCAATCAATCAGAGACAGCTATTGATGTGGACATGTTCCATAAATATTGATGTTAAAGATTTCTTTTTTCGTGAAGAAATGTTTAGAATTAATTTCATGAATCCAGATGGATCTCTATTACAATCCCCAAAGTGGGCACTTTAAGTTGATGATTATTTCTATGTGTAGAAATCTTTATTTATAATTGAAACACTTGTTTATTTTTCAACAAGTTTTTAGTTATTTTTAAAGATTTTTTTTCCAAATAGTTCAAGCAAGACCACAATAAATGAGCAATATTTTGCAGTGTTATACAATTAAGTAAATCAGAAACTGATGACATAGTGCTGTATTTTACTTCTCTTTTTTTCAACCAAAAATGCTTTTCTCTGATTATGGGGTACTTGATTTAAAAAAATGTTCACAGGGGGTACATCACTGAAAAAAGTTTGAGAACCACTGCTCTAAAGTATATATACACATTTAATTCCTTACAATATACATTAGTTCCTCAATTTGTGAGCTTAATTTGTTGTGAGGTGTCTCTTTACTCAAAACAACAAATCAATGTCTCTTATTGAAATGAATTAAAATCAAATATTTGACTTATAAATAGGATTTATTGTATGAATATTAAAACAGTGGAATGGGCTAACAACAACTACAGTCGTTTTATAAACTAGTAATTTATTTACTTATACATTTAGATAAGATATATTGTATGAAAAACAAAACAGTAGATTGTGCTACTAACAACTACAGTAGTTTTATAAAGTAATGTACAATATTTACCTTGGAGAGTGGACTTTGACGGTATCTCCTTCGAGCTGCTCCTCCGTCAAACACACCATCAGCAGCTTTACTGTATTTTCATGGTTAAATGTCCGCCGTTTGGTTGGTTTGAATTGATTTCAAACATGAATGCATTTTTAACATGATAGATCACGTTTTCCGTTTCTCTTTACAACATGCTTGAGAAGGAGTAGAAAGAAGCAGAGCTTATTTAATTCTACCCCTTTTCTACTTAATAATAGTTTCTTGCACATATATGTTCACTTATTGTTTTCAATTTGTAGCATGGTTATATCAATGTTTTTTAAATAAAACAGTTCATAAACAGTTGATTCAGTTACAATTCACAATAAAGAGATTAATCATATCTTATTTTCAAAAAATCTAATTGTTCTTTTTCCTTATACAAAACCCAAAACCAGTGAAGTTGGCATATTGAGTAATTCATAAATAAAAACAGACTATAATGATTTGCAAATCCTTTTCAATTTATATTCAATTGAATAGACTGCAAAAACAAGATATTTAATGTTTGAACTGAGAAACAGATTTTTTTTTTTGCAAATAATCTTTAACTTAGAACCTAATGGCAGCAACACATTGCAAAGAAGTTGGCACAGGGGCATTTTTACCACTTTGTTACATGGCCTTTCCTTTTAACAACACTCAGTAAACGTTTGGGAACTGAGGAGACCAATTTTTGATGCTTTTCAGGTGGAATTCTTTCCCATTCTTGCTTGATGTACAGCTTAAGTTGTTCAACAGCCTGGGGTCTCTGTTGTGGTATTGTAGGTTTCATATTGCGCCACACAATTTTCATTGGGAGACAGGCCTGGACTACAGGCAGAACAGTCTAGTACCCGCACTCTTTTGCTATATGAAGCCACGCTTTTGTAATATGTGGCTTGGCATTGTCTTGCTGAAGTAAGCAGGAGCGTCCATGATAATGTTGCTTGGATGGCAACATATGTTGCTCCAAAACCTGTATGTACCTTTCAGCATTAATGGTACCTTCAAAGATGTGTAGGTTACCCATGCCTTGGGCACTAATACACCCCAATACCATCACAGATACTGGCTTTTGAACTTTGCGCCTTTAATAATCCGGATGGTTCTTTTCCTCTTTGAACACTTTTCCACTTTGCATAATTCCCGGCGAATCAGGCAGTGTTTCTGGGTGTTGTTGATAAATGGCTTATGCTTTGCATAGAATTTTAACTTACGGATGTAGCGACAAACTTTAGTTACTGACAGTGGTTTTCGGAAGTGTTCCTGAGCCCATGTGGTGATATCCTTTACACACTGATGTCGCTTTTTGATGCAGTACCGCCTGAGGGATCGAAGGGCCGTAATATTATCGGTTACGAGCAGTCTCTGAACCTTTTGATGATATTACCAACCGTATATGGTGAAATCCCTAAATTACTTGCAATAGCTTGTTGTGAAATGTTCTTAAACTGTTCAACAATTTGCTCACGCTTTTGTTCACAAAGTGGTGACCCTCGCCCCATCTTTGTTTGTGAATGACTGAGCATTTCATGGAAGCTGCTTTTATACCCAATCATGGCACCCACCTGTTCCCAGTTAAGTCTATTCACCTGTGAGTGCTGATGAGCATTTATCAACTTTTTCAGTCTTTGTTGCCACTTGTGCCAGCTTTTTTGAAACATGTTGCAGGCATCAAATTCCAAATGAACTAATATTTGCAAAAAATAACAGCTTTCCAGTTTGAACGTTAAGTATCTTGTCTTTGCAGTCTCTTCAATTGAATATAGGTTGAAAAGGATTTTAAAATCATTGTATTCTGTTTTTATTTACCTTCTACACAATGTGCCAACTTCACTGGTTTTGGGATTTGTACATTGTAAACACTTTTGTTTGAACAACCTCTTAAACTACATCAAGTTAGAACATTGTTTGACTTCTTTGCTTAATCCATCCGTTTGGATGTTATGTCAATGATCTTGTCTAGCTTTACTCATTATGCGTCAGTATGGTGCAAACTGGCAGTGATAGGCTCAGATTGCATTCCCAAGTTTGCTGGATTTTTTTTGTGTCAATTACAGTGTAAATGTTTATCATCCAGTTCTGCTTGGTACTGTCGTTCACATCCACTTCCTTCCTGTCGTCGGAAAACCAAGTAATGTCGATCTCTAGCTATTAGCTACTGTTAATGAATAAGGCTTGTTTGGGTCGGCTCTTCCAGGGTTTTTACCGTGAAATGTTCTACGCTCGTTAATGGCAGGGATGATTGTAACAAAATGTTTTGCTGGCAAACAGACAGCTCTTATTTAAAAACAGTTCTAAATGGAGGCACCGCTGTATACCGTTATGCGTATGGTACTGAAATGAAAGTGCATTTACATGTTTTGTCGATGTGCGTGATGTTTTCTCTTTGGCCACAGACAAGCTACAGGAAATCAACAGGACATTAAGGGCAAAAGTCCAGAGGTTGTTTATGGAACTCTGCTATGGCAGGAATCACAACTTGGAAAGCATTAATCACACAGCTTGTGAGTTCTTGGTCAGCATCTCCAAAGAACACAGCTCAGTTTTAAAATTTATGCTGGATGGAATGAGCTTTCCACAATTAAGTCTCTTCCCGGTCTGTGGAGACTGGGCGACGTTGTTAGCTGCGGGTGTTACTGGGGATATAGGCGCCGGTTTTCTTGGGTGGACACGTGGAACAAAAAAAGTGATGTCAGCCTTTTCTGTCAATCTAAGACGGTGGTGACCGCTAATACTTCGGCGGGCCTTTCACTAATTTGTCAAAATGGTTGGAGAAGCAATCAAACTTTAGGACTTTTGACCCACAGCTCCCCTAAAAACCCTCCTTTCTCTGGAAAGAATGTGGCCCACTCGCTCCCTGCCCCCCACCCCATCCCCTGTGACTGTGAGAAGGCACTGCCTCTTAAACAATCTGCGCTGGAATTTCATTTCCACATGTGCGCTCCTCACGCTCCACCGTGCACGCCGAAGTCATCCACACGCACTCTAGTCTCATAGTGAGTATTTAATAACTTTATTTTAATTGGAAGACTTTTCAGAAGTGTATTCATGGAAGACTTGGTTACATTGTCCATCTGTAGTGGTTTACGCCTCCCCCTTTTTGTACAATCATTAGAAATGGACTGAATTTGCTGTAAGTAAAAATGTCTTCTGTCCAACTATGCACCATCCAACATCAGCATCACTATTTACTTTTGGCGTGACAACATTCTGAAGGATTCTTGTAAAGGCAGAAGGGTCACATGACCTGAGCTGTGTTGGTGCTTGTGTCGTCCAGAAGGTCTGACTCAATTCCTGCATTTAGGTTCAACTCTTTCAGGGATTCGTTGACGCTTTCCTCCCTTTGCTTCGTATCTCCAGCAGCCTCCACTTCTGCTGGCTTTTCAGCCGGTTCTGGTTCCTCTTCAGGTGTTTCCGGATCAAAAGAACAACTCTGAAGAGCCGCTGCTGCGTCGTCCCCAGCTCTCTCGCTCAACAGGACCTCTGTGGGAGTCTGGTAAGGTTGCGAGGTGCCGTCAGGCGTACTCATCTCAACTGAAGGGGCTGAAGACATGTATGATAGGCCATTCTCTGTGTCTACGGCCGGTGTCGGCTCTGGCGCGGGCTCAACTGCACACGCCTCCGGATTGGGTTTGGGATCAGCTTCTGGGGCGGTTTCAAGCTTGGACACGCACTGTTCACCGGGCAGACATGACACCTTTGCTACTTCCTCCCCTACCACCACGTCCAGATTCTCCCTTGCCACCGTCTTCTGAGCCGGTGTGCCATCAGGAGCCACTGTTTGGTCCTTTGTCGGTCTCTGCTCTGGGCTAGCAGCACTGCCGACTGGAGACTCTCGCTTCCGGATTATTTTGTTTCCCATGATGCACCTGGGGAGACGAGAACAGAAAAGGAAAGGCTAATTCAGGGCATCTTCAGACCAATCAGTACAAATACAGCAACTTGCCATATTTCCACTGCACAGTGCCTACTCGGCTCCATAAGACTTTATCCACTTTTGACATTTTTACATCGTCAAAACCAGCTAACTCATTTATCTGTTATATTCATTTGCCTGTGCCATAGGTCCACAATCTCCACCTTTTTGTCACTGCCCTCAGTCTCCATCCATCCATTTTCTACCGCTTATTCCCTTTTGGGGTCACGGGGGGCGCTGGCGCCTATCTCAGCTACAATCGGGCGGAAGGCAGGGTACACCCTGGACAAGTCGCCACCTCATCGCAGGGCCAACAAAGATAGACAGACAACATTCACACTCACATTCACACACTAGGGCCAATTTAGTGTTGCCAATCAACCTATCCCCAGGTGCATGTCTTTGGAAGTGGGAGGAAGCCGGAGTACCCGGAGGGAACCCACGCATTCACGGGGAGAACATGCAAACTCCACACAGAAAGATCCCGAGGCTGGATTTGAACCCAGGACTGCAGGAACTTCGTATTGTGAGGCAGACGCACTAACCCCTCTGCCACCGTGACTTTACAGTTTATAACAATACATTTCCAAATATATGCCCTAACTTCACAAATGTAATTGTAGAGTTTGTTACGACTATACAACTATTTGTTACAACTATAACGTTACTTCACAGTTGTGATAACACAGTTGATTACAACAAAGTTATGTTGTAACTTCACAGTTGTGATTTTTTACAGTTAATGACAATAAAGTTCCAACAAAATGATGTAACTTTACAGTTGGAACTTGACAGTCAATTAGTAACATTGCAACTATATGTTGTAAATTCAGTTATGATGTTAGGTAGTTGCAATAATGTTGCAACTATATGACGTAACTTCACAGTTGTGATTTCTGTTTTTTACAGTTAATGACAATAAAGTTGCAACAAAATGATGTAACTACACAGTTGGGACTTGACAGTCAATTAGTAAAATTGCAACTGATATATTGTAAATTCAGTTATGATATTAGGTAATTGCAGTAAAGTTGCAACTATATGATGTAACTTTACCGTGTGAATTTACAGTTAATTGCAATGTTTACAGTCAATGATAATAAGGATTCAACTGAAACCTGACATTTGTGATTTTACAGATAATTACAATGAAATTAGAGGTATATGCTGTGACCTCACAGTTGTGATTTCACAGTTCATGATAATTAAGTTACAACTAACTTCAGTTGTGATTTTACAGCAAAATAAAGTTGCAATTGTACCCAGCAGGCACAAGACATTAAAACAAAGTTGAGAACTTGTTGAATTAGATCCTGACGTTGAGCAACTCAAACTTAATATTGGAACAACATGCTTTTTGACAATGTTTAATCAGTGTTGGCTTCTCACATTGATTTGCCCATCGAATTCTTGTCATTTTCCCACCAATATTCTACAACACAAATAAAATGTTGAAACAACATGCTTTTTAATGACATTTATTCAATGTCAAGTTGTGTGACGTTGATTTGACCATTGAAATTTGGTCACTTCCCAACAAATAACGTGGATCCAACGTTAGACATCAACGTTGTCTGAATTTACAAACACAACTACTTTGCAAAGTTGTTTAGAAGAAGTCAGTTTATAAAAACATAAACAGTATGGAAATCAACTTTATATCAATGTCTTGTGCCTGCTGGGTATGCTGTAAATTCCCAGTTGTGATTTTACAGTTAATGATAGTAAAGTTACAACTGTAATTTCAGTTGTAATTTTACAGTTAATGATAGTAAAGTTACAACTGTAATTTCAGTTGTGATTTTACAGTTAATTGCAATCAAATTGGAGCAACAGTACAGGCCAAAGTTTTGGACACACCTTCTCTTCATTCAATGGGTTTTCTTTATTTTCATGACTATTTACATTGTAGATTGTCACTGAAGGCATCAAAACTATGAATCAACACATGTGGAGTTATGTACTTAACCAAAAAAAGTTAAAATAACTGAAAACATGTTTTATATTCTAGTTTCTTCACAATAGCCACCCTTTGCTCTGATTACTACTTTGCACACTCTTGGCAATCTCTCGATGAGCTTCAATCACACCTGTGCAGTGAAAAACAATTTCCGGTGACTACCTCTTGAGTGTGCAAAGCAATAATCAGAGCAAAGGGTGGCTATTTTGAAGAAAGTAGAATATAAAACATGCATCTATCCATTTTCTACCGCTTGTCCCTTTTTGGGTCGCGGGGTGCTGGAGCCTATCTCATGTTTTCAGTTATTTCCCCTTTTTTTGTTAGGTACGTACATAACGCCAGATGTGTTCATTCATGGTTTTGATGCCTTCAGTGACAATCTACAACGTAAATAGTCATGAAAATAAAGAAAACGCAGGCTTCACGGTGGCAGAGGGGTTAGTGCGTCTGCCTCACAATACGAAGGTCCTGCAATCCTGGGTTCAAATCCAGGCTCGGGATATTTCTGTGTGGAGTTTGCATGTTCTCCCCGTGAATGCGTGGGTTCCCTCCGGGTACTCCGGCTTCCTCCCACTTCCAAAGACATGCACCTGGGGATAGGTTGATCGGCAACACTAAATTGGCCCTAGTGCGTGAATGTGAGTGTGAATGTTGTCTATCTGTGTTGGCCCTGCGATGAGGTGGCGACTTGTCCAGGGTGTACCCCGCCTTCCGCCCGATTGTAGCTGAGATAGGCGCCAGCGCCCCCCGCGACCCCAAAAGGGAATAAGCGGTAGAAAATGGATGGATAAAGAAAACGCATTGAATGAGAAGTGTGTCCAAACTTTTGGCCTGTACTGCACATGCTGTAACTTTACAGTTGCAATTTTGCAGGTAACTAAAATACATTTGCAACTGTAACTTCAGTTGTGGTGTTAAGAGTTAATTACAATAAAGTTAAAACTATGCTGTTGTGGTTTTACACGTAATTACAATAAGGCTCCAACTAAAATCTTCTAACATCACAGCTGAAATGTTAAGTTAATTACAGTGGAAGTATACAAAGACTCTCGTTCTGCAACGTTTAAGTATACCCTTTGTACTATTCTTAATTTTCAGATTGTCAGATGTGTGCTCCTACCGCTCCCTGTCCTTTCTTCCCCAAGTGGATTTGGATAAAGTAAGTGACTGTTGTCTTTTTTTTTGACTGCAGGTCGATCGACAGCCAGCATGTGTGAATGCAAAACATATAAGATCATTGCCGTCGTTTAATGTGGTGTTCTTGGTCGTATAGCCTTTATTGAAGTGATCTGTGCCCTGCCTGTGTGTATAATATAATTAAGGACTACTAACTTATTCACCTTTTACAAGCTAACATGCTAACATTAGCATGCTAACTTTTTGTTTTGGATTTGCAACCATTTACACCGTAGTCATATAACTTCATATGTGACATTTGTTAACTGTTAGCATGCCGGCAAGATAAATTAAGCACGTTAAGTTTTTCATTTAATTTTACAGCTTTTTCTCTATATTCGCAGCCATACACCTTTGAGTAATAACTTGGGGATATACGAAACATGCTAACTAGAGATGTCCGATAATGGCTTTTTTGCCGATATTCCGATATTGTCCAACTCTTAATTACAGATTCCGATATCAACCGACACCGATATATACAGTCGTGGAATTAACACATTATTACTAATTTTGTTGTGATGCCCCGCTGGATGCATTAAACAATGTAATTTTACCATGAATTGATTAACGTGGACCCCGACTTAAACAAGTTGAAAAACTTATTCGGGTGTTAGCATTTAGTGGTCAATTGTACGGAATATGTACTGTACTGTAAAATCTACGAATAAAAGTTTCAATCAATCAATGAAAAACAAGGCTTTCCAAAATAAGAGAACAACTTCAACTCCAGTTGCCATATTTATTATTGAAGTCACAAAGTGCATTTTTTTTTTTTACATGCCTTAAAACAGCTTGGAATTTGGGACATGCTATCCCTGAGATAATCCTGATACCCATTACAACCATGGGAAATACTATACTTTGACTTTCACAAAGTGCAATATATATATATATTTTTAAACATGTCTCAAAACAACAACTACAAACAACAAGGAAGGCACACAGCTTCAGTCTAGAGTATACCAGACCTACTTCCTTGTTTTATCGGATATGTACAGCGGCATTTTAAAGTCATTAATTTTACTTTTTGAAACCGATACCGATAATTTGCGATATTACATTTTAAAGCATTTATCGGCCGATAATATCGGCATGCCGATATTAACGGACATCTCTGATGCTAACTGTTATCATGCTAATGTGTGCGCACATGCTAAACATTAGCATTTTAATGTAAGCATGCTAACGTTTTAGGTTAGCTGCATAACTCATTTTGTACAGTTACACCTAAAACTATCACATTCAGACACTCGGCAGCATCTCAAATCAAAGTTTATTTTTATTTCAAAATCTTTAACATCTTAAAAGCACGGCGGCTTCCAACGACACAGGTAGCAGGCCCATCAAAATGTTCTAGTTCACTTTTTACTGGCCTCACCAAGAGCCACTGTCTTTCCAAAACTGTAGCTCGGCTTTGAACCATAACTAAGTGGAGCGTGGCGCGTCTGAATTGCTCTGCAATTATTTCCTGAAACATCTCTTTTATTTTTAACTGCCCCGTGCACAACATTGGATGCCATGAGCATTAATTGGTAGGCTGTCAGCCACAACTAATAATCATTTCCATCCAGAAATGGAAAAACAAATGTGAAGAAAGGAAATGAGCGTTCCTATACCTTTCAAACACATTGCAAAGCTTCACTTTTACACATTAAATTAATATCCATCCATCCATCATCTTCCGCTTATCCGAGGTTGTGTCACTGGGGCAGCAGCCTAAGCAGGAAAGCCCAGACTTCCCTCTCCCCAGCCACTTCGTCCAGCTCTTTCCGGGGGATCCAGAGGTGTTCCCAGGCCAGCCGGGAGACATAGTCTTCCCAACGGGTCCTGGGTCTTCCTCGCGGCCCTCTGCCGGTTGGACATGCCCTGAACACCTCCCTAGGGAGGCGTTCGTGTGGCATCCTGACCAGATGCCCTAACCACCTCATCTGGCTCCTCTCTGTGGAGGAGCAGCGGCTAAACTTTGAGCTCTTCCCGGATGGCAGAGCTTCTCACCCTATCTCTAAGGGAGAGAGCCGCCACCCGGCGGAGGAAACTCATTTTGGCCGCTTGTACCCGTGATCTTGTCTTTTTGGTCATAACCCAAAGCTCATGACCATAGGTGAGGATGGGAACGTAGATCGACCGGTAAATTAAGAGCTTTGCCTTCCGGCTCAGCTCTTTCTTTACCACAACGTCCGCATTACTGAAGACGCCGCACCGATCTGCCTGTAGATCTCGCGATCCACTCTTCCTTCACTCGTGAACAAGACTCCTAGGTACTTGAATTCCGCCACTTGGGGCAGGGTCTGCTCCCCAACCCGGAGATGGCACTGCACCCTTTTCCGGACGAGAACCATGGACTCAGACTTGGAGGTGCTGATTCTCATCCCAGTCGCTTCACACTCGGCTGCGAACCAATCCAGTGAGAGCTGAAGACCCCGGCCAGATGAAGTCATCAGGACCACATCATCTGCAAAAAGCAGAGACCTAATCCTGCGGCCACCAAACCGGAACCCCTCAACGCCTTGACTGCGCCTAGAAATTCTGTCCGTAAAAGTTATAAACAGAATCGGTGACAAAAGGGCAGCCTTGGCGGGGTCCAAACCTCACTGGAAACATGTCCGACTTACTACCAGCAATGCGGACCAAGCTCTGACACTGATCGTACAGGGAGCGGACCGCCACAATCAGACAGTCCAATACCCCATACTCTCTGAGCACTCCCCACAGGACTTCCCGAGGGACACGGTCGAATACCTTCTCCAAGTCCACAAAGCACATGTAGACTGGTTGGGCAAACTCCCATGCACCCTCAAGGACCCTGCCGAGATGATAGAGCTGGTCCACAGTTCCACAACCAGGACGAAAACCACACTGTTCCTTCTGAATCCGATGTTCGACTATCCAGCGTAGCCTCCTCTCCAGTACACCTGAATAAAACTTACCGGGAAGGCTGAGGAGTGTGATCCCACGATAGTTGGAACTAGGGCTGGGCAATATATCGATATATACGATATATCGTGGGTTTGTCTCTGTACGATATATAGAAAATGAATATATCGTAATATTCGAGTAAACGTTCTCACGCAGGACTTTTAGCTGCGGGTGTACACTTCAGGCTCTTCTCGCTCTTTCCTGTGTCTCCTCACAGACAAGCTGGCGCACATTCTTACATACGTCACAAAAATCTCACGTCACGTATACGCTCTCACACCGGAAGAGAAGTAGCAGCGTGGCTAACATTAGCTGCTAACATAGCAGCACGAGAGAACGATGGTGCGGCTCTGGTAACAAATGAAGACTCAATTCCCAATAAAAACAGCAGGGTTTCCATCGTCTGTCGATGGTTCGGCTTCAAGTGGGAATATGTCGAACAGACAACCGTAATTTGTCAAATGTGGGGGGAAAAAGCGTTGCTATAAAAAGTAGCATTACTGCTAATATGTAGCATCATTTGAAAAGTCACTCGCTAGAGAATGAAGAGAATTTCATAACCTTAGTAACACATAGTAAAGTACGAATACAATTTGATTTCCTATTATACAGCTCATTTTTATTTGACACTTAAAATGTCTCTGACAATCTTGCAATTTATGTTTTAGAAATGACTTGAATGTTTGTGCCATTGCTTAATAACTTTAATAAATACAGTTTTGGTCAATTGACTTAGTTGTGATTTCCCTCTCTGCATGAAAGTTTAAAAGTAGCATACATTAATGCAGTATGAAGAAGAATGTTTCAATGTAGACAAATAGAATCATCATACTGCTGTGATTATATGCATCAAGTGTTCATTCAAGGCTAAGGGAAAATATCGTAATGTATATCGTATATTGCGATATGGCCTAAAAATATCGCAATATTAAAAAAAGACAATATCGCCCAGCCCTATTTGGAACACACCCTCCTATTCCCCTTCTTAAAATAGATATTATCATGCATCATCACCTACAGGAGTTCTTGTCAAAACTTAATAGTTCATAAATAATACTAGTAATTAATAGATAGGCCATCAAACGCATACATACCCTTGCAAAAAGTATTTCCAAAGTCCTGAATTATTATGTCCCTACACAATTAATAACCACACCTTTTTTGCTTGGCGTGCCGTATCTTTGCATGCATCCCTCCTCTATAACTCAACAAAACATGTATCATAACATAACAGGTTATCAGTAATTGATGAAAGACATTACAAGTGCGTTCATAAAAAGACAAACGAACAAAGAGCTTTGTTCGCACGGCCCCGCCCCTTCTTCAAACTTTAAAAAAAAAAGTTTGTTCACTTCACATCTATTTTAAAAAAAAAATAGCCCTGCAACGTGGTGACATGACGTCATGTCACATAAAGGGAGCCAGTCGGCGTCGTGTGTGACCCACCTTGAAGGACGCTGGCAGCCCCGACGATGGAGATGAAGGCACGAACTCTGTGTCGCGCGCGTCCGTCCCGAAAAAGAAGAGCGCACCCTCCTCGGTGGCGCGCCTGGCTCATTGCTGCAGACGCGCGCGCTCCCGAGGACTGAAGTCCTGTTGGATCTGCTTCAGTATTTGCCCAAGTTGAAAGATTTTTTTGTAAATATTTGTTTTTGATATTATCTTAAGTCAGTATGCTGTTATTGAAGTTAATCAAGCAGAAGGTAAACACAGATCAGCTGACTTTTTTTAACGACCGAGTGCTGCGTTCAAGGCAACTCGGTCTTTGCATATGCCGATGCTACCATGTTCACAGATACTGCCGGAAAGGGTCTCTACTGTGTATCATACTATATATATACGTGAATGCGTGGGTTCCTTCCGGGTACTCCGGCTTCCTCCCACCTCCAAAGACATGCACCTGGGGATAGGTTGATTGGCAACACTAAATTGGCCCTAGTGTGTGAATGTTGTCTATCTGTGTTGGCCCTGCAATGAGGTGGCGACTTGTCCAGGGTGTACGCCGCCTTCCGCCCGAATGCAGCTGAGATAGGCGCCAGCCGCCCCCGCGACCCCAAAAGGGAATAAGCGGTAGAAAATGGACGGATATATCTCAATAGGATTTTAATACAAATGCATATATTAATAAATATACAAATACAAATGTGATATAAAAATAAATAATTAAATACGTATTTGTAGATATATTGAGATTTGAAAACAGATACAAATAAAATGTATGAATATAAAAATGTGACATACAAATACATCAACAATTTGTATAAATAAACATGTATTTCTCATTGTATTTTTGAGATTTGAATATAAATATGCTTGATTTTGTATTTGTATTTGTATTGAATTTGCATATGTGGATCGGTGGAACTGGGGTTAGTGCATGTGCCTCACAATACAAAGGTCCTGAGTCGTCCTGAGTTCAATCCCGGGCTCGGGATCTTTCTGTGTGGAGTTTGCATGTTCTCCCCGTGACTGCGTGGGTTCCCTCTGGATACTCCGGCTTCCTCCCACCTCCAAAGACATGCACCTGGGGATAGGTTGATTGGCAACACTAAATTGGCCCTAGTGTGTGAATATGAGTGTGAATGTTGTCTGTCTATCTATGTTGGCCCTGCAATGAGGTGGTGACTTGTCAATGGTGTACACCGCCTTCTGCCCGAATGCAGCTGAGATAGGCTCCAGCACCCCCAGTGACCCCAAAAGGGACAAGCGGTAGAAAATGGATGGATCACTTTTTCGTTTTTGTGTCGATGAGACATTCCTCCCACAAACCAGATGCACAAATAAATGTGGAGTTACAAACTCCCCTGAACAACCAGCAGAGGGCAATGCAGCCAGAGCGGTTTAGGTCACAGACATGGTCAGAAACTGGCGAGCCAATCAAAGGCACACTAGGGAGGGTCATATAGTGGATTAAATGGATGGGTAAGTAATAAATAGTATTGATAACGGTTTCGGGTGTGTTGTAGTAGTGCCATGGTTGTATCTACTAGATAGTTTAGTCAGTCACTCAGCTTTTACAGGTGTTGATGTGACGACGACGTCTGGCAACATCCAAAATATCTAACAAAGTAAAAGTGAGAGTAAGAGAAAAAAAAGATCCTCCATTAATGTTCAGCTACAGCATTTCAGTACTACTACTACTAGCGAAGTAGGCCTTAATAGCCTTGTCTTAGCTCTACATCGTCAACACAGGGGGTCTCAAACACGCGGCCTACGAGACGCTATTTTGCGGCCCCCACCTTAATATGAAAGTTTAATGTTAGCGCGGCCCACAAGTTTTATATGAATGCCGCTTGACAGTGTTGTGTTATTTGGCTCCAAAAGGGCTCTTTCAACGTTCTGGGTTGCCTACCCCTGCATTAGTGGAAAAGCGGCAAATGAGTGAAAGCGACAGAGACGTTGCCATGGAGACCAGGAGTTACGTGCCTGGTTGCAGTCACATCGGGACACCTGTCCGTCAGTAATAACCATCCCCGATAACCTAGACCAATTCAAACCATTATTTGTTTTTTTATTGTTTAATTTGCATTGCCTCACACGATGAACACTACATATATGACGCCGGATAACACTCCTGGAGCCGTGACTTTATTGCGCTCGCTATCCCGGTATTATCCGAAGACCGCCATGTTGCGGTAGGGAGGAAAAGCGGAACGACACACATTACGGAAATAACATTCTCCATGCGTTGGCTAATTAAAAAATATATTCCACGACCCCAGACATGTCTTTTTCAAAGCCTGCAGTGAAGAGAAAGATTAGTGATGAGCAAAGACAATTCCAGGAAAAGTGGGAGATGCAATATTTCTTTGTTGAGCACAGGGGCACCATAATGAGTCCTATTTGCCCAAAGTTGCGTGCACAAGGGATACAATTTGAAATGTCATTATACTACTAGACATGCTGAGGTGTATGCAAAAATGTTTTGAAGAAATCTTTTCTTGCGGCGCAGCCTCACCCAGACTCTGCACCCAGTGGCCCCCAGGACAATTGAGTTTGAGACCCCTGGTCAACACCAGTGAGACTGGAGATATGTGCTTTAAAGCTGCTGTATGTCACCGCCTCAACAATAAACATGTTTAAACAAAACATAAATGAATAAGAACACCACCATCAGCAAGAATAGTGGTTTGAAAGAATAGATTTGTATTTTTATTTTTTTTAAGAATTATAAATGAAAATTTGTAAGAAATAAGATGACTGGTGTTCACACGCTCGTGTATATTTGAGAATGAAAAGTGTTGGAGCTATTTACTTATTTCGTGTTTGGATTGTTTTGCATTGATGAACTTAATTTCATATGGATCTAGTTTAAGTGTGTTCTCATTATTTGTGATTTTTGTTTCATTTGGGCCAGGTTGGCCCACACTTTTTCTGAAAACGAGCTACTTTTCAATTGACCAAGTGGAGGGGATCTACCTCATATATATATATATTTTATATTTATTTATTTAGCAAATACATTTTTGTTAACGAGTTAAAGGTGTTTAATGATAATACAAGCATGTGTAATACACAAAGATTATTTTATTTCATGAAGACAAGAATATAAGTTGGTGTATTACCTGATTCTGATGACTTGCATTGAGTCTCTTTTATTTTGTTAGCGCAGGCCGGATGAAGCAGCGCTTTCATTGTGAAGACAGGAACTGGGCGGACGGTCTTTATAGAGTTTTGACAGCAGGTATGGTACGCGAGTCTGTTGAAATGAAGTGTTTCTCGCCTTCCTGTCGGTCATTTTTTTTTAATAATAGACAAGACGCTTAGGTTCCCTGAATGTCAATTGAGACGAAAGTGACGTCATACTGAAGATTTCTTTATTTATTTTTTAGGTCTATTTTTTAATGCCTAGCTGACGATTGACGTAATGGGCACCCCTGATTTAGGCACATTTGGGCAATTATCGGCTGTCGGTACAGGACCAGTCCAACTGGGTGGGCAAATGTTTTTTTTTTAACTTGAATGGGAAGAACATATTGTAAGTTGCTCTCTTGATAAAATAACTAAATTTTTGTTTAAATTTGACTTAGTTTTGTCTGTCTATCTGTGTTGGCCCTGCAATGAGGTGGCGACTTGTCCAGGGTGTACCCCACTTCCGCCCGATTGTAGCTGAGATATGCACCAGCGCCCCCCGCCACCCCAAAAGGGAATAAGCGGTAGAAATGGATGGATAGTTTTGGACATGTTTTTTCTCCATCCGCGTACACCAGCAGTGTTAGCAGTGGCCCTTGGATTTTCTTTTGGTGAAAAGCATGAGTTCAAAACTTTTTTCATTTTTTGACAAAAATGATTTAAAACTGATGCAAAGGTTGTTATATTCCAATAAAGTCATTAATGTTTTCAATCATACTGCATTTGTAGCATAACGTCATTTTCCTATGCACATGTGTATTATGTAGGGCGTATTTTGCTTAGTTGGAGCAGGGAGAGGGCGGGATAATGTTGGAAAGTTACCAGCCTCTAACTGTGTAACCGCAGCAAACAGGCATATATGGCCATGAAGTTTCACAGTTTGTGTATGTATGTGGGCTGCATGTTGATGCTTGTAAAACATGAGAAAAAAAACAAGATTTACAATGGCCGGACAGCGAAAGTTGTTTTTTGTTTGTAAGAAAGCAATACATACTCTGCTGTAAAAACTTTACTATTATGTCTGAGTCCATTATCTACTGAAAAATATTTCTCGCACAAGACGCATGGCATCGTCCTTGTCTTGGCTGTTGGTTAAATGTTTCTTTTCTATCTGCAGGCTGTCCTTCCTGAGACAAGCGACTGCAGCTGGTGACACCAGATCCTCACAATCCGCCTTCTGCTCCTGGTTATCGGTGGCATACGGCAATGTGTCCATCTCGCTTATGTCCAGGTCTGTCTCCGACACGTAGGACACATTCTCACATGCCTCCTCTATTGCTTCTGTGGCTGGCTTGTCTCTCTTTAACGAAGAAGCCGTTTTCCTGTACCTCTTACCAGCTGCATCCTCCATTTTACTTTCAACCTGTGTGGCACGGCCAGTGAAGTGTTATTCACAAACAAGCGGTAGTAAATGAATGAATTATTATTATATACTTTTTATTTTTGAGGTTGTGTGTGCATCATACTGAGAGGTGCAGATAGTAACTAGCAAACCACAACCACCATAATATCCACATTGTTTAATGTCTTTATTGTATTTTACATTTAATTTGCATATACGGTAACATATTTCAGCCCATTATGATTACATTTCTATTTTCATTCATAAAAAACAATATATCTAATACATTTACTGTTTTGACAAAATAGACACACTTTAATTTTATGGTGTTCAAAAATGTTTTCTCTGAGGGCTGCACACTGAAAGATTAAAGCAAACAGGGGCCATTTATTTAATTTTCAAAACCCATACAATATATAGATATTTTAAAACTTTAGGGGTCCCCTAAAGTTTGGTCCTGGGGACTGAAATGTTCTCAGTCATAAAAGTTTTATAAATAGGTCGTATTGATTTTTGTAAATTTTTTCACTCAATGCTTTAATCTCTACATTAACTTCAGGTCTATCTGTTCATATAAAAACACAAAAAATGCAACATTTCCCTTCCCAAAAATATCCAAGTGGAATATTTGATTATAAATAAGTCAGTTTATGACAATATTGATTTTGATTCATTATCATTTTTCAAGTAATAACAGTTTTAAAGAAAAAAAACTGCCTGCATGGCAGCTCTGTCTTATAAGTCAACATTGCAACTTTTTATCGTTAAATTTCACCTGTATGTCCTTTTATTACAATTTTTGAAAATTTTTTAATAGTATTTTTAGAATTAATATTATAAAATATTATTTTTTGGGCAACGACAATTTAAAAAATCCCATTAAGATGTTTAGGAATCCAAAAGGATCTTACTCATAAAAGTGTTAAACATAAATACGTTATAACATACACTATTTTTAATTGATTTACTTCAAACCCCTAAATCTTTAGATCAACTTTACATCCATACAGTGATTATAACTCTTTATTATTTTTCAAGTTTTTTTGTTTATTTCTCATCAAGAGGAGGCAGATGAGGTGGTTCTGGCATCTGGTCAGGATGCCACCTGAACGCCTCCCTGGGGAGGTGTTTCGGGCATGTCCGACTGGTAGGAGGAGGGCACGGGGAAGACCCAGGACACGCTGGGAAGACTATGTCCCCCGGCTGGCCTGGGAACGCCTCGGGATCCCCAGGGATGAGCTGGACGAAGTGGCTGGGGAGAGGGAAGTCTGGGCTTCCCTGCTTAGGCTGTTGCCCCCGTCATCCGACCTCGGATAAGCGGAAGAAGATGGATGGACGTTTTTTTTCGTTTTGTCAAAGGAAACTTTTCTTTATGGCAAACGCACACGGTATGCAATATTTTCCCCCCAAAAATATTTAAAAATGAAGTAATTGGGCCTTAAATATGTGAATTATTCATAATAACATTGTTTTTTAATCGATAATATTTTGAGTACTGATAAGCTTTAAAGAAAAAACTGCCTGCATAACAGCTTTGTGTTATAAGTCAATATTGCAACATTTTCTTGTTTCATTTCACCTGTATTCTCTTTTATCATATTATTTAAAAGTATCTTTAATAGTATTTTTTAATGTGCCGCAGGTCGTTAATACATTAGCTGCAGGCCGTAAATGGCCAGATTTTGTCATCACCGGTTTAACTCAATATAAACAAAGCCACAACTTCAGGCAACAAAACACAGAAAAGGAAAAACTACGTCACCTGCTGGCCAGACCGGAGAATCACATTCTGGTGTCCCAGATATGCGACAGCAGCTTCCACCATCTCTTTTTCGTTCATACAGTATAAAATAGCCCTGGAAAAAAAATAATGTTCTAATTAATACTCCAAAAATAAACAAGCAGATAAGCAGAATAGTCTAACTCAAAGCTACCGTGCGGCTTTCTTCTTGGTGTTCTCTCGAGGCTGCTTCTCTTTCAACCCCGCGTCCTCTTTTGACATCCACGGCGGCAAAGCCCGGCGTTTGTCCGACATTTGGTCTCCTATGGTGATTCCGTGGCTTTATTTGTTGTTTTTAGTGCTTCGGTTACTGTTTTTGTGTTAAAAAATTTGTTCCGTTTTGTCAACAATAATCCATGTTTTTACGGCGGATATGACGGAACAAAAGTAAGTCACGTGATTGGGGTTGACTGGACTTCAGAGCTCCTTAGCGCCCTTTAGCGGACAAATACTGCAAAGCAGAAAAATGATACATTAGCCTCTTTCATTATGGTGGTGCAGACATTAAAAAATGAAGTAAAAATATTCAGCTTTCCACCAATAATTAGAATATCCATTTGTTTTGATATCGTTTGGCCTAATTATGAATGTAGCTTAATTTCGGTTTCTCAAACTGATTTTTATTTGTATTTTTTATTTTTTTAGAGACGACACATTCACAAACACAATATAACCAGAGTTGGTTGTTGCTGGGTTTAATCTGGGTGTTGCAATCGCTGCGTGCGTGTTGCAATTAATACTGAGAAACTAGGAAAGTCTGAACAGCCTAAGTCACACATCTCTCACACACATGGCCCTCCGTTACTTTTAAAATTGACTGAAAGTTTTACTTCCATGTGCACATTATTTTGCTTTTATTGACAGTCGAGAATCCAAATTCACCAAAAGCTGTTTTGTATGTGGTAATTTTTATTAGATGTTTACATTTTAATGCCCATTAATGCTATTCAAGCCGACACACTTATGAGTATATGTGTGTGTATGTATATATATATATATATATATATACGTATATATATATACTGTATATATATATATATATATATATATATATATATATATATATATACATACTGTATATATATTTATATATATATATACAGTATATATATACGTATATATATATATATATACAGTATATATATATATACATACAGTGTATATATATATATGTATATATAAGGTTTTTTGGGTGTTTTTAATTTGTCTTCTCTGTCCTATCAATAGCAGATGTTAAATTTGAATTTCAAACTGTGACTTTGTACCCAAAGCCCCGCCGGCTCTCATTCAGGCCTTTTAATTACGCCGCCAAAGCCCCTTGCTACATACAAGTGCTTACTTGTGCCTTGATTGCAAAGACCAGCTTTGTGTATTGGACTAAATTAAAAGAGTGAGGGAATTTAAAAAAAAAAAGGCTGGGTAAGAACCAACTGAGTCCTTTCTCTATAATGCTCTCAAGGTGGGTGTAACCAATGTTGAAAAGATTCTAATAACCAAGTTGGTGTCGCCGTAAATGACGTCACCTGACCTTACACCAGGGCTATTCAACTGGGGGCCCGAGTCTGACACCATGTCGGCCCCTGAGTTAATTTACAAAACATTTTTGCAGAAAATGCCTAATAATGCTGTAGCACAAAGGAACTTGGACCACTGTAAATATATTGGAAGACCCTTTGTTATGATCCCCCGCCCTGATCATAGTCTGTTTATGTTTTTTCAGTCCACTTGTGTCTCTCAGTTGCCATGACGGCAGATTGTGGTCACCTGCCTCTGGTTGGTGTTCGGGACGCACACCTGTTGTCCGGGCACTGATCAGAGAGCTATTTAGTTTATGCGCTGGCCTCACTCGGCCTGTTGGTCTTGTTTGCCCTCGTGCAACAGTTACGCTCTTGGTTACGCTCTAAGTCTGCATTTTTGACATTAGCATCTTTTGGCTACCATTTTGTATCCCGTGCCGTGGGCACCGTGCAGCACATTTTGATATGCGATAAGAATAAATAATTTATTCTCACCTGCAAGCCGCTTCCTGACATCCCTCTGCACCGTGAAAAGACGATCTCCGGCATCACAATGCCACACAAGTGTAACACCCTTGCCTAGATATTTTAACCTTGCTAGCAAACATATAGAACACTGACATCTCAAAGCATTCAATCAATTGCAACTGGACTGTTTGGTTGGTCTTAGAAGACGTTTTGCCTCTCAACGGAGTAGGCTTCATCAGTTCATGTTCATAGACTAAGATTGGTCGGATCTAGTCTAGCGACTGGTGACAATACCTCAGTAGGCTTCATCAGTAGGTCAGTTCAGACCCGATCTAACCAATCTAAGTCTAAGACTCGATCTGACCAATTTAAGTCTAAGACTAGAGCTGACCAAGTTAAGTCTAAGACTAGAGGTGACCAAACTAAGTCTACGACTATATCTGACCAATCTAAGTCTAAGACTAGAGCTGACCAATCTAAGTCTAAGATTAAAACTGTCTAATCTAAGTCCAAGACTAGATCTGACCAATCTAAATCTAAGATTAGATCTCCATCTGACCAATCTAAGTTTAAGATTAGGTCTGACCAATCTAAGTCTATGAGCATGAACTGATGAAGCCTACTCGGATGAGAGGATAAGACAAAACAGTCCAGTTGCGATATTTGAACGCTCTGAGATGACAATGACCTGATGAAAGAGGAAATTCATAAACATAGAGAACACTGGTGTCCAAACCTGTGATTTACTTAACTGAGGCATTCCTCAAGGCAGCCCTTTAATAAGTCATCTTTTTTTTTGGCAGTTTGTAATGTTTGTACTTCTTTAATATAATAGTGGTGTTCCTGAATGTTCCATTTTAGATCCTCTTTTTCATCATTTATGCTATTCAACTGGTGGCCCACGAGCTTAGTTCCAAAAACTTTTTTATTTCAGAATATATCAAAATATGACTAATAGTAAAGCGCCCCGGTCCTTAGCTTTCTGGAAATGTGGCCCACGAAAAAATTTAGTTGAATATCCCTGTCTTACAACCTCTTTTTGACATCAAACACCCGTGAATGATTAACAAATTTTACATAAGACTAATAATAATTAGTGTCTTTATGCTCCAAATATATTTTGAATGATACACAACTGTTGCAGAACTTTAAAGAACCTAAATTGAAAGCGTTGCAGGACTGCTCATCCTCCTCCAGGCTTGCTGCCACATCTACAGATCAGGCTCTGCGAGACTAAGAAGATTTCTGTTTATTCCACTATGGAAAAGCTTGTCACTCCCCCCCTCCCCTCACCCCTCCCCCACCCCCAATCCCCCCTCCTTTCCTCCCTAGTTTTCAATTTGTGGGTCAAACATGATAGAAAAAAAGTCTAAATCTAGTGACGTTGGTACAGTAGTTTGAGTTCTTATTGGTATAATCTCCAAAATGCACATTTCCATAGTCTGTACGTGTGACCTTAGTTGAACCAGAGGCTTGAACCGAAAGGGTCTGACAAGGATAGTTTTCACTTCATTTAAACATCGACTGCTTCCAGGTGCTCCATTGCCAGCTTTTTGCAAAACCGGCAACAAGCAAACTAATCTTCATGGTTGTCTTCTCGGGCTTAAGTCCGCTTTTGATTAAGGGTCTCTACCCTTGGACATCTGGCCCGCAAACACTGGTGATTGGCCATATGGTGCTAGGCAGACAGAAATAGGGTTTTCAAATCAAAGGAGGAGTCTCCCAGGAGAAACTCTTGTGGGGGGAACATTTGCAGTTTTGCTTCCTGGTGAAGCAATAAACAAAAAATCTAGAAAAGTCTTGACATCCGAGGAAAGGAGGAAGTCATTTCCCATTTGGCTTTAGTCAAAGCACCAAATGTAATTCTCTGGGGTTATTTCCAGTGTATCAGCCATATTTCTCACACTACAGGAAATACAATTTTCTATTGGATTGACATGATCTGATTTTATAGATTTAACGCAGAGAAGAGAGAAAAGCCTTAAAAACTAGTTTGTAGGCTGGAAGTGACACACATACTAGTATGTGACTCTCTACGATATGCAGGACCATTGTTGACTTCAAAGTATTCTTTCCCTCATCAGTCTCTATTTGGGTCAGACTGAATTTTAGCATCTTCCTGCTGCAGCTCCATGACATGACATATGTCTTCATCTATTTGTTTACTCTTATGGGACTCGTGGGACTGTTAAGCCCACTCTTATGTAAGGCATTTCGGGGATGATGACAGAAAAATTGAGTAAACATCCAGAGGAGGTGTCTTTAATATTTAGGAATGCAATATTATGAGAAAATGTTATTAATTTTGAAGATTAAGACAGTAAATGTGCACTAATTGTGACTCTTGAACGCATCATAATAATCCCCTCAATTCCCCCCCAAAACGGATTAACTCGCTGGAATATAAAGACAATATAACATAAAGCTGTAAATGTGGATGCATATGGAAAAGTGCAATATATTTATCTGTACAGTAATCTACTTATATCTGCACCTTATTTTGTAAATGCAACAACTCTGCACCATATTGCTCTTGTATCCTGCACAACCACCAGCTAATGCATTGAAATTTCGTTTTTATCTTTACTGCAAAGTTCAATCAATCAATCAATCAATCAATGTTTACTTATATTCTTGTCTTCTTCTGCCCCGCTTTACTGTGGTGTCCCCCAGGGATCTATTTTAGGCCCCATTCTCTTTTCCTTATATATATTTCCCTCTTGGAGAGATTTTTAGGAAACATGGAGTGGTGTTCTATCACTTTTATGCAGATGACTGTCAAATTTATATGCCAATTTCAAAAGGCCACGGCCCCCTAATACCCCTTCTCAACTGTCTATGTGACGTCAAGGCTTGGTTAGCCCAGAATTTTTTAATAATGAATGAGGGAAAAACGGAAATTTTAGTTTTTGGTCTGGCCCTCACTGAATTGGGACCATTGCGAAATAATGATGTGCCTCCCAAAGTCACCAGCCTTGGCGTCACTATAGACAGCGATTTTAAACTTGACAAACAAGTCAATGGCGTTTTAAAATCGTGTTTTTATCATCTTCGTCTTTTAGTAAAGGTAAAACCGTTTTTTTCTTTTAACCTTTTTGAACAAGTCGTGCATGCTTTTATTTCAAGTCGCCTGGACTACTGCAATGCATTTTATGCTGGCATTGGCCAAAAAACTCTCTCCCGGTTGCAGTTAGTCCAGAACGCGGCAGCACGACTTTTAACAGGGGCCAGGAAACACCAGCATATAACCCCAATTCTTCAGAGTTTGCACTGGCTCCCTGTTCATTTTAGAATTGATTTTAAAACATTGTTGTTTGTTTTTAAATCTTTACATGGACTGGCACCTCAGTATATCTTGGACCTCATCCAAATTTACTTTCCTGCGTGCACTCGGAGGTCCGAGAGCCAGTTCCAGCTCGTGGTGCCCAAGACCAGACTTAAGACCAGGGGAGACAGGGCCTTCTCTGTGGTCGGCCCTAAGCTCTGGAACACTCTGCCCCTCCATGTTCAAACTGCTTCCACAGTGGAGTGTTTTAAGTCTCGTCTTGAGACCCACTTTTATTCTTTAGCTTTTAACACTACGTGAGTTGTGTGGTCCTCTGTCCTCTGTTGTCCTCTGTGTTTTGTTTTTTTAATACATTTCGATTTATATTTTACTGTTTTAATTGCTTTTACCCTTTAAAATTGTTTTAATCGTATTTATTTTTATATTGTTTTTACATTGGTTTTATATTTATTTATGTTTTGTTTTTATTCAGTCATTGGTGGAGTATATTATCGTTTTTAATATTGTTTTTAACATGGCTGTGCAGCACTTTGGAAACATTATTTTTGTTTAAATGTGCTATATAAATAAAGTGGATTAGATTCGATTTGATATATAGCCCTAAATCATGAGTGTCTCAAAGGGCTGCACAAGCAACAACAACATCCTGGGCTCAGATCCCACATCAGGGCAAGAAAAGTTCAAATTTGGAGGACAATAAAAGAAGTACGAGTCTAAATCCCCCCCCCCCAAAAAAAAAATCCATACATCCGTTTTCTACCGCTTGTCCCTTTCGGGGTCGCTGAAACCCATCTCAGCTACATTTGGGCGGTAGGCGAGGTTCACCCTGGACATACAGTGGGGCAAAAAAGTATTCAGTCAGCCACCGATTGTGCAAGTATTCCCACTTAAAATGATGACAGAGGTCTGTAATTTTCATCATAGGTACACTTTAACTGTGAGAGACAGAATGTGAAAAAAAATCCAGGAATTCACATTGTAGGAATTTTAAAGAATTTATTTGTAAATTATGGTGGAAAATAAGTATTTGGTCAACCATTCAAAGCGCTCACTGATGGAAGGAGGTTTTGGCTAAAAATCTCACGATACATGGCCCTATTCATTCTTTCCTTAACACGGATCAATCGTCATGTCCCCTTAGCAGAAAAACAGCCCCAAAGCATGATGTTTCTACCCCCATGCTTCACAGTAGGTATGGTGTTCTTGGGATGAAACTCAGTATTCTTCTTCCTCCAAACACGACGAGTTGAGTTTATACCAAAATGGATACCTGGATGATACAGCAGAGGATTGGGAGAATGTCATGTGGTCAGGTGAAACCAAAATAGAATGAATGGGGCCATGTATCGTGAGATTTTGAGCCAAAACCTCCTTCTATCAGTAAGAGCTTTGAATGGTTGACCAAATACTTATTTTCCACCATAATTTACAAATAAATTCTTAAAAATTCCTACAATGTGAATTTCTGGATTTTTTTTCACATTCTGTCTCTCACAGTTGAAGTGTACCTATGATGAAAATTACAGACCTCTGTCATCATTTTAAGTGGGAGAACTTGCACAATCGGTGGCTGACTAAATACGTTTTTGCCCCACTGTACATGGAAATACTATAAGCCCTCAAAAATTGCAATATTGTAAGAAAAAAGTGACAATTAGGGATGAGTGCCGAAATCCAACATAATGCCAAGGAAAGCGGCTGTAATAATACGATCATTTCGGCACTTACTGATTGCAACAAGTTCTGAGCAGTGATATTTTGCAAGTAACATCTTGTAAGTCATTTAGCGTCCAGACACAAACACACAGTCTGACACGCTCGTTCAACGCTATTGCCGCATCGCACCCACAAAAAACAATAACTTTATTATGAGTATCATTATTTCCACAAAAACAAATCGTTTTTTGCACATTCTCTTTTTTCTGTTTCGCTGCAATACCTATGTGAATTTGTTGTCATTTGTATTTCTTATTTACTCTACTGTTTATAATTGAGGTATTTTAGTTACTGGTCTTTCCAACTTGAAAGTCACAAAATTCCATGATCTTTCCAGAGAATAAAGCCATATCAGGTAAATTTAAATGTGAAAAAGAATCACTTTGTTTGATCATCTCCTGGTAGTGTTCCATCTTCTTATTACTTTAGCGATGTGATTGCATCCTATTTTTTACCAAGGTTCGATCCGCCATATTCAGATGTGCAAGGGGCACATGGGAAGCTAGGTTGATGTCTTCTCTCCATACATAGGATTTAGTGCATAAAAATAAGCGGCTGTCTAATTTGAAAAAAAAAAATGTCCAGATGAATAAGAATAATAAAGCCTCTTCAGCACGAATCGGCCAAAAGCCTGCAGGGATTTCCTTCTGGTGTTGGTGGCGTCCTAATAACTTTCCCTCGCAGGCTGATTGAACAATCTGTTTCACTTTGGCATGGATTCAAAGGGGAGTCATTCAGGTCAAAATTGAACAGCTCCTTGAGACCTTTTAACCTCCATGTAGCATGTGATCAGCTGCTTTGGCCTAACCTTTACCTTGTATAGACTTTGCTCTTTTTAACAGCAACACATAGTTACTCAACTTAGAATAATGCTACATTTATTTATATTTAATACAGAGCAGTAATTCCACTAATAAGCGGTGTATCATAGTACTTAATACACTGTCCTCATTTTATTTTCCAAAACACTAGACTGACATGTTTTTTTTTTTTTCTTTTTAAATCGCCAATGGTGGAGATGAGATTGAGCCAATTGAACTCTGCCTAGCAACAAGTGGCTGCAAACATGTGACCAGGAAGAAAAACTAAGTAGGCTAATTGGTCAGTGCATTGGTTCGTGTACCTTGTGTTCATTCTATTTCTAATTCTGAAAGGCAAATCAAGAAACAAAATTAGGGCCTTTTTTGATTTTTATTATATATGGCTGATTTTAAACCAAACAAAAAACGGTTGATTCTCATAACAATATCTCCATAAAATTGGATTTTGTGCTGTTTTTCTTTTATGGATTTTTATTTTTCCCGATAAACACAAACATTAAATATATTTTTATAATTTAGTTTAATTTTCCTGAAGGAATCAAAGTACTATCCATCGCCATCCATCCATTCCCTACCGCTTGTCCATTTCGGGGTCGCTGGAGCCTATCTCAGCTGCATTCGGGCGGAAGGCGAGGTACACCCTGGAAAAGTCGCCACCTCATCGCAGGGCCAACACAGATAAACTTCACACTCACTTTCACACACAAGGGACCATTTAGTATATGTTCATCCAAAATGCATACATTTGTGTGATGACAAATTGAACCGGAAACAGTATTTTAGCTTTTCATTCACGTTTAGCATGTTTTTAGCATAACAGTAACACGATAAGGTTGCGTCTTGTCCAGGGTGTACCCCGCCTTCCGCCCGATTGTAGCTGAGATAGGCGCCAGCGCCCCCCGCGACCCCAAAAAGGGAATAAGCGGTAGAAAATGGATGGATGGATGGATGGGTAACATCTTTGTTCAGCAGGAGTCCTTCCGTTCATTCTATTTCAAATTCTTAAATGTGTCAGACTTGGTCAAAAATGGGACTCAGGTGCAGAGTAGAGAACAATCCAGCAGGCTTTTATTTTTTAAAGTTTCTTTTCACCTCCAGAGTCAGGGCAAATCAACATATGCTATAACCTGACTAGTGGGTGAAAAAAGGTTCCACAAAAAGGAAAAACTGAAAATCACCCAGAAAGGAGGAAACACAAAAACAATAACGAACTATACTTGGCGCAGGATATAATCTATGAAATTTATCATAAACAAAAAAAAACATTCCAAAAGGAGGGAGAAAAAATGTCTCTATAACTTCTACACTGTCTCTTATCTAAAAAAAAAGGTTAACAAAAGGTATCACTCAAAAAAATTGAAGAAAAGGAAGAATTGTGAGAAAAGATTTAAAACTCACCACTTCGGCTGCAAAACTAAATAACCAAAATCACTCTGCTGAGGAGGAGAAAAAGACGACTCAAAATAGCAACAAGGGAATTCAGGATCAAGATATTCAAACAAGGGACGAGGCAAGGCTTGGACAGGATGCTAGAGAGGCACGAACAAACAAGACAATCTGGCACAGAGCAAAGGGGAGCGGGGGCTTATAAGACACATGAGGGTAATGGGGGCACAGGTGGAAACAATCAGGGATCAGGGATGACGTCAGACTGATGACACAAAAGAAAGGGCAAGTTACCTGAAACGAGAGGAGAGTTACTTTTCAAACTAAAACATGCAATTCACAAGACAGAAAAAAACAAAACAAGAGATCCCTTACCGTGGTGTGACAAAATGCAAATCAAAAAACACATTGTGGGCCATTTTTTCTATTTTAATTTCTGAAACAAAAGTCGGACAGCTATTGAATGATACTTTTTTAAAAACAACAATAGGACTTCTGCTGAACAAAGATGTTATCGTTATGGTAAAAACATGCTAAACGCGAAGAAAAATCTAAAAGACTGCTTCTGATTTAATTCGTCATCACACAGATAACCACGCATTTTTGCATTTTGGATGAACATATTTTTGAATTTTGTGTTTATCTGGAAAAAAAACAATCCATAAAAGGAAAACAGCACAAAATCGAATTTTATGGCAACATTTTAATAAAAATCAACCCTTTTTTGTTTGTTTTAAAATCTGCCATGTATAATAAAAAAACTGTCCTATTTTTTTTTTCTTTTTGCAGAATTGGAAATAGAATAAACGGAAGGTACAAGGACCGAGGATAATATATACAGTAATATCTTTACCCACATATTCAGAAACGTAAAAACAAAACCGTAAGTAACAATTTTAAGACACGACTGTGGACATGCCTTTAAAAAAAATACTGTACTATAGGTTGTATCAAGTGTGATCCAATCCTTTTTTGCCTCCACTGACACGTGTGTAGAGATTTCTGTTCATGTCATTTCTGTGTGGGGCTCCAAAGACTCTATTTAGCTGCGTCGAGGTTATGCCCGCTTTTACTTTGAAACATCTGTTTTGGTCTATTTTTCCCATTTCTGTTTACCAAGGATTTACAGTATATAAAATGAAAATGAATCCATCCATCCATCCATCCATTTTCTACCGCTTATTCCCTTTTGGGGTCGCGGGGGCGGCTGGCGCCTATCTCAGCTGCATTCGGGCGGAAGGCGGCGTACACCCTGGACAAGTCGCCACCTCATTGCAGGGCCAACACAGATAGACAACATTCACACACTAGGGCCAATTTAGTGTTGCCAATCAACCTAAAAATGTTTTTATTCTTGCTCTTTGACACTAAAAAAAAGGGAAAAAAATGCTTTTTGTTTATGTAAGATGATATGCAAATAATCCAGTCGTTTTTCAATTTCCATTCATGAAGCGAACATTAAATGACTAGAGATTGACCCACTATCGGCTAGGCCAATTATCGCCACTGAAATTTGGCATTTTCACATTCATCGGTATTGGCATTTTATTTTTTTTAGCGGTATCGGCCTTTTTTTCTTACAAATACAACAGAACTACATGGTATCAGCAGACACTATATAAACATATATGATAGCAGTATTTAGTATTTAAAAAAATAATAATGATTGAAGTAGATAGTAACAACCACTGCTGAAGCACCAGCCCTTTTGACCTGCATGAGCAAAGGTCCCTTTTTGCTGGAGCCTAATTTAAGAATTTTAGAATAACATTGTAAGCTTTAAAAACAGAAGCTTTCTAAAATTGTGGAGGTTCAAACAAAACAAAACTCATATTTCCTGTCTCTTTAGGTGACAATAACACCACGCAGGAAGTGAGGCAGCAAGAAGAATGATTGCTTTTTCCTTTGATCCCTCAATCCACCAAGCCTTCCTGCTTTCCAGGCACCTGATGACATCACATGAGGCAGGGTAACCATGACAACTGTGCTGCAGATTTTAATGCTTCTTGGCGAGGTGTTTTTTTAAGATGCTTTTACATTCTAGTCCAGTTAAAAGAAAAAAAAAAAGAAAAAAAAGAAGAGTGGATCATCCACTGTGGCAGCTGGAGTGAAACAGCTGTCGTTCATAGAAACTCACAAGTCTCTGCGACTTAAATAATCAGGCACCATTACCGACCTCTAAATTCTTAGTAAGAGCGAATGCAACAGCTGTATCAAAAAATGAAGTTACCAAAAAAAAAAAGTAAGTATTGAAGCCAACATTTTTCTTGTTTCTCATTCCAAAATGTCCTCCATTGACAGAAGTGTCGCGTTCCTGGGTTTGAGCGCCTGTCGTGTTCCCAGGATGTGAAAGACGAGTAGCCCCGGAAGCAGCTTGCAGGTAGGAGTCTTTTCCTTCCCAATAAGGCAAAAAACACAAAAAGAGACGTGCCGCTGGGAGGCACACGGGAAGCCCAAGGCAACACTTAGCTTAGGGAAAATACAGTGGAACCTCGATTTACAAACTGAATTGGTTCTTTAACATGGTTTGCCAACTGGAAAGTTTGTATAGTGAAGCACAGTTCTCCATAAGAATCAATGTCAGCATGAATTAAAAAAAAAAAAAAAAAAAAATATACATATATTTGAAAAAAAAAAAAATATATATATATATATATTTGTGTGTGTGTGTGTATGTATGTATGAATATATACAGTAACGACCAAAAGTTTGGACAGACCATCTCATTCAATGCGTTTTCTTTGTTTTCATGACTATTTACATCAGGGGTGTCAAATGTACGGCCCGAGTGCTGGATCAGGCCCGTGAACAGGTTTTATCCGACCCGCAAGATGAGTTTGCTGAGTATAAAAATGAACCTGACATTTTTTAATGAATGAAACAGCTGTTCTGAATGTGTCCACTGGATGTCGCAATAGCAATTCTTTGTATCTTTGTAGATGATGCTACATATGTATAAAATAAACCACATGTCAATACATCAGTCAAGGAAAAAGCTCAAACTACATAAATAACATACTGTAATTTGATTTTGATGTAATTTTTTTTATCTTGATACAAACCCCGTTTCCAAATGAGTTGGGAAATTGTGTTAGATGTAAATATAAACAAAATACAATGATTTGCAAATCCTTTTCAACCCATATTCAATTGAATGCACTACAAAGACAAGATATTTGATGTTCAAACTCCATCCATCCATCCATTTTGTACCGCTTATTCCCTTTTGGGGTTGCGGGGGGTGCTGGCGCCTATCTCAGCTACAATCGGGTGGAAGGCGGGGTACACCCTGGACAAGTCGCCACCTCATCGCAGGGCCAACACAGATAGACAGACAAACTCATAAACCTTATTTTATTTTGCAAATAATAATTAACTTAGAATTTCATGGCAGCAACACGTGCCAAAGTAGTAGGGAAAGGGCATGTTCACCACTGTGTTACATCACCTTTTCTTTTAGCAACACTCAATAAATGTTTGGGAACTGAGGAAACTAATTGTTTAAGCTTTGAAAGTGGAATTCTTTCCCATTCTTGTTTTATGTAGAGCTTCAGTCGTTCAACAGTCCGGGGTCTCCGCTGTCGTATTTTACGCTTCATAATGCGCCACACAATTTCGATGGGAGACAGGTCTGGACTGCAGGCAGGCCAGGAAAGTACCCGCACTCTTTTTTTACGAAGCCTGGCTGTTGTAACACGTGCTGAATGTGGCTTGGCATTGTCTTGCTGAAATAAGCATGGGCGTCCATGAAAAAGACGGCGCTTAGATGGCAGCATATGTCGTTCCAAAACCTGTATGTACCTTTCAGCATTAATGGTGCCTTCACAAATGTGTAAGTTACCCATGCCTTGGGCACTAATGCACCCCCTTACCATCACAGATGCTGGCTTTTGAACTTTGCTTCGATAACAGTCTGGATGGTTCATAGATCGGGCCATTTTGGACTGACAGATGCGTGTATGTTAGACCACCCCGCGAGCATGGGAATACTTCGCCGGCTACATCCAGCGGCCTTTGATGCAGCGGAGAATAGTACCAGCGGAGACCGTCAACGGAAGACACGTAAGCGGTGTGATCGAAAGCAGAAACCCTAATCCCCACAGAACGCCGCTTCCTTCCATCAAACTGGACGACCTGAAGCTGGATTTAAATGGAAGACGCGAGCCTGCTAGTCTGGGTGAGGAGTCAGTTAAGTTAGAACAAGTTTTTTCTGCTATGACTGTGTCAGAGTCGGACATGCGTTCTACTGAGGGGGCAAATTATGATGTGTTCAGTTTATCGCAGCACCAAGCAAACAATCTGAAAATTCCCGTCATATCAATTCCTAGATATGGTCGTAATTATTTTAAGTGCACTACGCATAATAAACGCAACATTGTTAATATTGCTACTACGGATAATTTGATTAAAAACTCCTTACAACAGCCCACTACCTATAATATGGGCTTTTTAAACATTAGATCATTGTCTCCCAAAACGTTATTAGTTCATGAGGTCATTAGAGACAACAATCTTAACGTCGGCGAAACCTGGCTTAAACCAGACGACTTTTTTGGGCTAAATGAGGCATCTTGTCCTAACTATACGAATACGCATATTGCCCGTCCCTTTAAAAGGGGCGGAGGGGTTGCACTAATATACAACGAAAACTTTAACCTTCGTCCTAACCTAAATGATAAATACAAATCGTTTGGGCTGCGTACTATGAGGTCTGTCACACCACTGCCTCTATACCTGGCTGTTATCTACCGCCCCCAGGGCCCTATTCGGACTTTATCAGTGAATTCTCAGAATTCGTTGCTGATCTAGTGACACACGCCGATAATATAATTATAATGGGGGACTTTAATATCCATATGAATACCCCATCGTACCCACCATGCGTGGCGCTCCAGACTATAATTGATAGCTGTGGTCTTACACAAATAATAAATGAACCCACACAACGCAACGGTAATACGATAGACCTATTGCTCGGCAGGGCTATCACCGTTTCCAAAGTTATGATACTCCCGTATACTAAAGTAATGTCCAATCATTACCTTATAAAATTTGAAGTTCAGACTCATATTCGGCAAGCTAATAATAATAACTGCTATAGCAGCCGCAACATTAATGCTGCCACAACGACTACTCTTGCTGGCCTACTGCCCTCGGTAATGGCACCATTCCCAAATTATGTGGGCTGTATCGATAACCTCACCAACAACTTTAACCACGCCCTGCGCGAAACCATTGATAGTATTGCACCGCTGAAGGTAAAAAAGGCTCCAAAAAGGCATAACCCATGGTTTACAGAAGAAACTAGAGCTCATAAATTATTATGTAGAAAGCTGGAACAAAAATGGCGCACAACTAAACTTGAGGTGCACCATCAAGCATGGAGTGATAGTTTAATAACTTATAAACACATGCTTACCTTAGCTAAAGCTAAATACTACTCAAATCTCATCCGCCTTAATAAAAACGACCCTAAATTTTTGTTTAGTACAGTAGCATCGCTAACCCAACAAGGTACTCCTTCCATTAGCTCCACCCACTCGGCAGATTACTTTATGAATTTCTTTAATAAGAAAATTGAACTCATTAGCAAGGAGATTAAAGACAATTCTGCCCAGCTATAACTGGTTTTCTATTAACACAGATACGACTGTATATACGGCGGATACTGCCCTCCAAAATAGTTTCTCTCGTTTTAATTAAATAACATTAGAATAATTGTTACGTGTAAATGGAATAAAATAAACAACATGTTTACTTGACCCACTTCCTGGGAAACTTATCAAGGAGCTCTTTGTATTATTAGGTCCATCAGTGCTATATATTATAAACGTATCACTTTACTCTGGCACTGTTCCCCTAGCATTCAAAAAAGCGGTTATTCATCCTCTCCTTAAAAGATCTAACCTCAATCCTGACCTTATAGTAAACTACCGACCGGTGTCTCACCTTCCCTTTATTTCGAAAAGCCTAGAAAAAATTGTTGCAGAGCAGCTAAATGAACACTTAGCGTCTAACAATCTATGTGAAACCTTTCAATCCGGTTTCAGGGCAAATCACTATACAGAGATAGCCCTCGCAAAAATGACTAATGATCTATTGCTAACGATGGATTCTGATGCGTCATCTATGTTGCTGCTCCTCGATCTTTGCGCTGCTTTTGATACCGTCGATCGTAATATTTTATCAGAGCGTATCAAAACACGAATTGGTATGTCAGACTTAGCCCTGTCTTGGTTTAACTCTTATCTTACTGACAGGATGCAGTGCGTCCCCCATAACAACGTGACCTCGGACTATGTTAAGGTAACGTGTGGAGTTCCCCAGGGTTCAGTCCTTGGCCCTGCACTCTTCAGCATCTATATGATGCCTCTAGGTGACGTCATACGCAAATACGGTGTTAGCTTTCACTGTTATGCTGATGACACCCAACTCACCCAACTCTACATGCCCCTAAAGCTGACCAACAAGCCGGATTGTAGTCAGCTGGAGGCGTGTCTTAATGAAATTAAACAATGAATGTCCGCTAACTTTTTGCAACTCAACGCCAAAAAAACGGAAATGCTGATTATCGGTCCTGCTAGACACCGACCTCTATTTAATAATACAACTTTAACATTTGACAACCAAACAATTAAACACGGCGACTCTGTAAAGAATCTGGGTATTATCTTCGACCCAACTCTCTCGTTTGACTCACACATAAAAAGCGTTACTAAAACGGCCTTCTTTCATCACCGTAATATCGCTAAAATTCGCTCCCTTTTTTCCACTAACGACGCTGAGATCATTATCCATGCGCTTGTTACATCTTGGCTGGATTACTGGGACGTATTATTTTCGGGTCTCCCCATGTCTAGCATTAAAAGATTAAAGTTGGTACAAAATGCGGCAGCTAGACTTTTGGCAAGAACAAGAAAGTTTGATCATATTACGCCTATACTGGCTCACCTGCACTGGCTTCCTGTGCACTTAAGATGTGACTTTAAGGTTTTACTACTTACGTATAAAATACTACACGGTCTACCTCCAGCCTATCTTGCCGATTGTATTGTACCATATGTCCCGGCAAGAAATCTGCGTTCAAAGGACTCTGGCTTATTAGTGATTCCCAGAGCCCAAAAAAAATCTGCGGGCTATGGAGCGTTTTCCATTCGCGCTCCAGTACTCTGGAATGCCCTCCCGGTAACAGTTCGAGATGCTACCTCAGTAGAAGCATTTAAGTCTCATCTTAAAACTAATTTGTATACTCTAGCCTTTAAATAGACCCCCTTTTTGGACCAGTTGATCTGCCGTTTCTTTTCTTTTTCTCCTCTGTTCCCCTCTCCCTTGTGGAGGGGGTCCGGTCCGGTGGCCATGGATGAAGTACCGGTTGTCCACAGTTCGGACCCCTCTGGACCACTCGTCCAGAGTCGGGACCCAGGATGGACCGCTTGCCTGTGTGTCGGCTGGGGACATCTCTGCGCTGCTAATCCGCGTCGGCTGGGGACATCTCTGCGCTGCTAATCCGCGTCGGCTGGGGACATCTCTGCGCTGCTGATCCGCCTCAGCTTGGGATGGTTTCCTGTTGGCTCCACTATGGACGGGACTCTCGTTATTATATTGGATCCACTTTGGATTGGACTCTCACGGTTATGTTAGATCCACTATGAATTGGACTTTCACAATATCATGTTAGACCCGCTCAACATCAATTACTTTCGGTCCCCTATAAGGGGAGGGGGGTTGCCCACATATGTGGTCCTTTCCAAGGTTTCTCATAGTCATCATTGTCACTGTTACCGACGTCCCACTAGGGTGAGTTTTCCTTGCCCTTATGTGGGCTCTACTGAGGATGTCGTTGTGGTTTGTGCAGCCCTTTGAGACACTGGTGATTTAGGGCTATACAAATAAAAATGGATTGATGGATTGACTTCCCCTTTGGTCCAGATGACATGATGTCGAATGTTTCCAAAAAGAATTTGAAATGTGGACTCGTCAGACTATAGAACACTTTTCCACTTTGCATCAGTCCATCTTAGATAATCTCAGGCCTAGAGAAGCCGGCGGCGTTTCTGGATGTTGTTGATAAATGGCTTTCGCTTTGCATAGTAGAGCTTTAACTTGCACTTACAGATGTAGCGACCAACCGTATTTAGTAACAGTGGTTTTTTGAAGTGTTCCTGAGCCCATGTGGTGATATCCTTTAGAGATTGATGTCAGATTTTGATACAGTGCCGTCTGAGGGATCGAAGGTCACGGTCATTCAATGTTGGTTTCCGGCCATGCCGCTTACGTGGAGTGATTATTCCAGATTCTCTGAACCTTTTGATGATTTTATGGACCGTAGATGTTGAAATCCCTACATTTTTTGCAATTGCACTTTGAAAAACGTTGTGCTTAAACTGTTTGACTATTTGCTCACACAGTTGTGGATAAAGTGGTGTACCTCGCCCCATCCTTTCTTGTGAAAGACTCAGCATTTTTTTGGGAAGCTGTTTTTATACCCAATCATGGCACCCACCTGTTCCCAATTAGCATGCACACCTGGGGGATATTCCAAATAAGTGTTTGATGAGCATTCCTCAACTTTATCATTATTTATTGCCACAGCTTATGAGATGCGATGAGAGGGTAAACCACTGTGACACTATTGTTCTTTTTTTAATTTTTTATAAATGTCTAATGATAATGTCAATGACGGATTTTTAATCACTGATAGGCTGAAATTATAACTAATATTGATACTGTTGTTGACAATATTCATTTTTGTTCCACAACTTTTGGTTTGTTCTGTGTCGTGTTTGTGTTTTCTCTCAATATCTCTGTTTACTGCAGTTCTGAGTGTTGCAGGGTCAGGTATCGTTTTGGAATTAGATTGCATTGTTATGGTATTGCTGTGTATTGTTTTGTTGGATTGATAAAAAAAGCAAAACAAAACAAAACATTGATTTTTTTAAAAACGAGAATCGATTCTGAATCACACAACGTGAGAATCGCAATTCAAATTCGAATCGATTTTTTCCCACACCCCTAACACACACACACATGCACACACACACACACACACACACACACACACACACACACACACACACACACACACACACACACACACACTCACACACACACACACACACACACACACACACACACACACACACACACACACACACACACACACACACACACACGTCTTGTTTGTGCGCTCAAAAACTAAAAAACAAAAAAAAGAAAATTATTTCACCTTATGTATATGTTTATATTTGAGGAATTGTTGAACACTCTGGGAGTTTTGTAGTGACAAACAAGCAGTGTCGCCTCTCACATCGGCACAAACTAGTAGTGTGAGGAGATCCTTCATCGGCTTGTGTCTCGGCAGTGCCTTCTCCTTCGCTGTAATAAAAGTTTGCTGTGGCATCTTTTTTGGTCTTATCACAATTAAAGACTTGCTCCGGAACAATAACAATAATATAAACAATAAAATCCTAGAACTGAAGGTGCCACAAGCCAGGGGCTAACTAGTTAAGATGCTAACTCAGCGGTTGTCTAGCAATCCAAAGCTATACAGCAAGGCTGTGAGAGTTTGGACACATATAAAGCTTTTCTGATCACACAAAGGGATCACTAGGACAGGTTAACACAGCTGTGCAAGGTACAACAATTGTGGACATAAAGTCATCAGAAGTGCTGCTGAACTGTAAGCTTTACAAAATGACCATACTGTTGTGTACAGGATGTAAACAGGATGTGACATTGGAGGCCTTGCCTCTTCGAAATGGCCCTGCCCGCGTGTGTTAGCCCCCAATGGCTTCAAGCACCATGCAAAATGAATCAATCATATGCTGAGACATAGTCCGCAGACAGAGACTTGGCTTGATGTAAACGTTCGTAAACCGAAAAGGTCGCAAATAGAGGCGTTCGTAAATCATGATTTCACTGTATACAAAAAGAACACAACATAAGCAATAGTGTGAGGCTAACAAGAAAAGCAAAAACTGTGGCATAAGGTAAACAATGAACCTGCAACCTAAGGCAGGGTGACATCGGTATATAAATAGCGTGATTAGTGGCGGCAGCAGTTGAGGTCACTAATCACTAAACAGAAACAGGTGTGTATGATCAGCGCACCTAGCAACCGAAATGTAAACAATGGAAAGAGAGCTGAAACAGAAACAGACTTAAACATAGGAGAACTATACCAAACACAAATCTAGATGCCTACAATCGTAAATTGTTTAGACTCATTTGGACCAATTGACTCAGATTATCACATAATAACATAATTATCTGAAATCCTGACACATTATATTGTTCTTCCCTTTCATACCAAAAAAATCTACCCTTAAAGTAAAGGAAAATCAGGTTTTCTGGTGTGACAAAACCCCACTCTCACTACGCGGTCTCGAACCTGCTTTTGATCCATCAATCAATCAATCAATGTATATTTGTATAGCCCTAAATCACAAGTGTCTCAAAGGGCTGCACACGACACGACATCCTCGGTTTGAGATCCCACATCAGGGCAAAGAAAAACTCAACCCAATGGGATGACAATGAGAAACCTTGGAGAGGACCGCAGATGTGGGGCACCCCCGAGGGCGACCGGTGCAATGGACCTCGAGTGGATCTAACATAATATTGTGAGAGTCCAGTCCATAGTGGATCCAACATGATAATGAGAGTCCAGTCCATAGTAGGGCCAGCAGGAGACCATCCTGAGCAGAGACAGGTCAGCAGCGCAGAGACATCCCCAACCGATGCACAGGCGAGCGGTCCACCCCGGGTCCCATTTTTGGACAGCCAGCACTTCATCAGCAGCCAGTTCTTCCAACTCCAAGGCTGGCAGCATGCCAGGACACGCCCATGCTCGCGCTGGGTGCGTCACGCCCACGCAACAACAAAGCTGCAGGAAATCTGTAATCAGCACACCTAGTCTAATCAAGACAACAGCATAAAGACCAGTGGACCCTCGGAGCCTACGCCGGAACGTCGTTAACTCTTCGCAGTAACCATTCCGTCTTTGGCTTCCCCCGTGTACTTGCTCTTCCTGTCCTCCTTGTTTTCCCGCTTCTCACATCTTAAGTGCACAGGAAGCCAGTGCAGGTGAGCCAGTATAGGCGTAATGTGATCAAACTTTCTTGTTCTTGTCAAAAGTCTAGCAGCCGCAATTTGTACCAACTGTAATCTTTTAATGCTAGACATGGGGAGACCCGAAAATAATACGTTAAAATAATCGAGGCGAGACGTAACAAACGCATGGATAATGATCTCAGCGTCGTTAGTGGAAAAAAGGGAGCGAATTTTAGCGATATTACGGTGATGAAAGAAAGCCGTTTTAGTAACGCTTTTAATGTGTGACTCAAAGGAGAGAGTTGGGTCGAAGATAATACCCAGATTCTTTACCGAGTCGCCTTGTTTAATTGTTTGGTTGTCAAATGTTAAAGTTGTATTATTAAATAGAGGTCGGTGTCTAGCAGGACCGATAATCAGCATTTCCGTTTTTTTGGCGTTGAGTTGCAAAAAGTTAGCGGACATCCATTGTTTAATTTCATTAAGACACGCCTCCAGCTGACTACAGTCCGGCGTGATGGTCAGCTTTAGGGGCATGTAGAGTTGGGTGTCATCAGCATAACAGTGAAAGCTAACACCGTATTTGCGTATGATATCACCTAGCGGCAGCATGTAGATGCTGAAGAGTGCAGGGCCAAGGACCGAACCCTGGGGAACTCCACACATTACCTTAATATAGTCCGAGGTCATACTGTTATGGGAGACGCACTGCATCCTGTCAGTAAGATAAGAGTTAAACAAAGACAGGGCTAAGTCCGACATACCAATTCGTGTTTTGATTAGTTCTAATAAAATATTATGATCGACGGTATCGAAAGCAGCGCTAAGATCGAGGAGCAGCAACATAGATGACGCATCAGAGTCCATCGTTAGCAATAGATCATTAGGCATTTTTGCGAGGGCTGTCTCCGTAGAGTGATTTGCCCTGAAACCGGATTAAAAGGTTTCACATAGATTGTTAGACACTAAGTGTTCATTTAACTGCTCCGCAACAATTTTTTCTAGCATTTTTTAAATAAAAGGAAGGTGAGACACCGGTCGGTAGTTTACCATGAGGTCCCAAAGCCCAAAAAAAGTCTGCGGGCTATAGAGCGTTTTCCATTCGGGCTCCAGTACTCTGGAATGCCCTCCCGGTAACAGTTCGAGATGCCACCTCAGTAGAAGCATTTAAGTCTCACCTTAAAACTAATTTGTATACTCTAACCTTTAAATAGACTCCCTTTTTAGACCAGTTGATCTGCCGTTTATTTTCTTTTTCTCCTATGTCCCACTCTCCCTTGTAGAGGGGGTCCGGTCCGATCCGGTGGCCATGTACCGCTTGCCTGTGTATCGGATTGGGACATCCCTGCGCTATTGATCCGCCTTCGCTTAGGATTTTTTCCTGCTGGCTCCACTGTGAACGGGACTCTCGCTGCTGTGTTGGATCCGCTTTGGACTGAACTCTCGCGGCTGTGTTGGATCCATTATAGATTGAACTTTCACAGTATCATGTTAGATCCGCTCGACATCTATTGCTTTCGTCCTCTCCAAGGTTCTCATAGTCATCATTGTCACCGACGTCCCACAGGGTGTGAGTTTTCCTTGCCCTTATGTGGGCCTACCGAGGATGTCGTAGTGGTTTGTGTTGGGGTTTGTGCAGCCCTTTGAGACACTAGTGATTTAGGGCTATATAAGTAAACATTGATTGATTGATTCTTCCCACAGTACCCTCCCTGTTCCGTGTGTGTTAGACTTGTGTATCTCAACCTCCCTCCGGACTTTGGACTGCGTTCCCCGATCCTCGATCCTCGCTTGGACACGGACCTCGTTGCTTCTCTCCAGCCCCCGACCGCTTGCTTGCCCACGGATACCCTCTTTGCTCGCCCTTCTGGACTGACGAAGGATCCATCCAACACGCACTCACAACAACTCTTGGTAATATTACTGTTTAATTTACACATTGCCCTGCACCAAACACATTGAGTAGCATACACATTCCACACACTCATCAAAGGTTGCAAAAAACCTGTACATCTGATCTTCCTCGTGGTGTCGTCTCCTTCCACTTCTGTTAAACGTAACGCCCACAACTCCTAACCACCATCCTGTTAATCCACTTTGCACCTCATTTGTTCTTTTTCCATTGAAAAATAAAGTGTCTTTTGACAAAAGGGCATGAAAACAAACAAATAACTATATTTATGGTCTATATGTTTTATAAAATATTTAATGCGGTGAAGTAAACAAATTATTATATCTTTAGACCTTTTTAATACCTTATATGAGATGCACTATTTTTGGACCTAAGGGTTTAAAGTGCATTAACTTTAAAACAATAAATAAACATTTAAAGTGTGTGATTTACATGGAAAGGTCATTGTGAAGGCAATTGTACATTATTGAAGTAAAATCATGTTAATCATAGTATGTGACATTTTATATATATATATATATATATATATATATATATATATATATATATATATATATATATATATATATATATGTCAATCGGATTTAAAAAAAAAAAAGAAGGCACCAAACTAACACATTGTCATTGCAAATATTTGGCACTTTAGCATTATGCAAGTATAATATTGTAAATACATGTGTGTGAGCATTAGTATTATTTCTGTGTGTTTTTATTCATAATGCCTTTAGATCAATTATTTGTTTGTTGATACTATATTTTATGGGTGCATTATCTTCATATGTTCAATTTATCAGACACTTTGGGTCATACACAACCGTAATTACATTGTGAACGACTAAGCAGTGATATAGTTTAAAAAGTGGTGATGTGCACTTAGCTCCCCCCCCAACGTCACTTAGGTCCAGTCTTAAATCCACCCTCCTCCTCCTGATCTCCATCCCTTCTCCGACTACTTCTTCACCGTCACCATTTGTTTATGTCTCCTCCATGACAGCGTGAGTGATGATCTCTCCTTCGTTGGTTTCAACACGAAAAGAACTGGGATGAAAGTTGTCTTCCTCAATCAGCGCCCATTAATGATGATGATGAACGTAGGTAAGTACAACGCTATTGTTGTTGTGTTTTTTTTAGTTCATGTTTTTGCATCAGTTTCCAGGTATAATCTACATCATTTGATGTGCTAATTAGAATGCACGTGCCCCATTTAATTTGATCATTTTGCTAAAAATAAGCTAATTACTTCCAACTTAACAAAACATTACCTATTACGTAATAAATTACAGTACTTAAGCAGCTTGATGGTCTTTTTCTCAGAGTTATTTCTTTGTTAATTTCATAAGCAAATGTATGGGAAGTAGTGTTATTAATGATCTGTATGATTGCAATGTGGTGTCACTTTTGTCTCTTCAGTTTCCTACTAATTCATGAAATGTTCTTTTAATAGAGTACCAGACCACAAGGTCAGCTAAACATACATAGACTTCAATAAAGAACTGGAATATAAGATAATAATGTAATGCCATTTTCGATTGTAGGGACATTCATTAGTTGTGGCTGTAGTTTGCCTCAGTACCAGTATTTTGGAACTATATTAGGTCAACAGAATTCAAAAATACTCTAAACAGCTCTCATTGTTATTTGCATTATTATTAGTGTTCTGTGCAGTTCTGCGATGCCACCGGTGTTTGATTTACGCACAGACTTGCATTGAATCTGTTTAGAGAGTGCAGGCTTTGACCACAGACTGTATAAAATGTGGAAGACCATTCATTCCCTTTTCGAATAGATTTGGAGTCGACACATGTTGACAGGGAACAACATCACAGCGACGTTCTTGAAAAGTTGTAATGTATTTTGTGAGGTAGCACACACGCACACACCACTTTGGGGAAAATTTACGACATACTTCAGCGCCCTTCAGGCTCCACTGCTCTATTTGGGTCATTTTTTTTAACGTAATGCACACAAGTGATGGCTTGACTCCAACATGCTTGATGTTTTTGCTGTCTTTGCATAATTTTGTGACACACTGATGCTCCTATATGGTGGCGGGGGTGGGAGGAAGTGGGAGTGAAATTTCATCAAGCAGATGGCAGAAGTGTTGTGTGTTTATCCCTCCTTCCGGATCCCAGCCTGGCATACAGTATACATTCAGGGCCAGAAACGACACGTTATAGACACTCAAATCCCACTAATCTCTGTCTGACTCTTTCTTTGACGCTCGCTGTCTGTCACTTTTCTTTACAGTCTGGATACTTCTCCTTTTCATTGAGGAGGGATTTGCTCGGGCTCAAAAGACTGCAGGTATGATTGGTGTCTCCCCTTGCTTTGTTGAAAAGGGAGACAAAACATCACACATGTTACGTTCTTTTTTACATTTTTATTACATGTCTCCATACGCAATACAAAACTGGTATTTTGGTCTTAAATGTAAAGTAAAACCTTAATGAGCTCTGCGACATATCACATCAGTTTAGGAATGGGCGATATACAGCCTGAAATCTATACTACCATATATTTTTTATTGCCTGCGATGAGGTGGCGACTTGTCCAAGGTGTACCCCGCCTTCCGCCCGATTGTAGCTGAGATAGGCGCCAGCGCCCCCCGCGACCCCAAAAGGGAATAAGCGGTAGAAAATGGATGGATGGATGGATATTGTTTATTGCAGCCTCTTGAAATCAAATTAAACTCATCTATGAAGCTATTTTCATACATAAAATGAATGCAACACAAAGTACCGTATTTCCTTGAATTGCCGCCGGGGCGCTAATTAATTTAAAACCTCTTTTCACTCCTGCGCTTACCAAAGGCATACTGTAAAAGTAAGCATGCGCTAATTATTTTAAAACCTCTTCTCACTCCTGCATTTACCAAAGGTATGCAGTAAAAAAATTGAGTGTGATGTAAGCTTGGACCTTAAATCCTATTGAATAGCTCTTAATCTTCTTCCCTTTATGCGATTTCAAATTACCGGTAATGAAATCAGCCTTCTCCATTTTGAAAATGGTGACAGGGGAAGTGTCACTCGTGAAGTCACGAGTTTGACCAGGCGGTAATACTAAGCATGCGTTAATTATTTTGGGAAGCGAGTTTGACCAGGCAGTAATTCAAGGCAGGTGCATACTATATGCCCTGCAGCAATTCAAGAAAATACGGTAGTTTACAAACTTGAAAACAATACCCCTGTGACCCACATCAACTCACACACGCGCACAATACCAAACAAACACGTATTCGCACATATATAAACAAATTAATGTATTGGCAGATTACAGAGCAGACATGTGAGTAAACACTATCACGAGGAGACCATCGGACCGTGGCCACCAAGACGTTTACACAAAGTGCCCCCACAGCATGGCCGATAACCCTTGATGCAGATGGCTCCCTCTGGGGAACACTGGAAAGTAAAAATAATAAAACCTTTAAAATAGTAGGAACCATGAGTAGGAATACAGCATTAAATACTAACAAAACCTGTGAAGATATATATAAAAAAAAAAAAAAATATATATATATATATATATATATATATATATATATATATATATATATATGTACAGTACAGGCCAAAGGTTTGAACACACCTTCTCATTCAATGTGTTTTCTCTATTTTCATTCTACATTGTAGATTGTCTCTGAAGGCATCAAAACTATGAATGAACACATGTGGAGTTATGTACTTGAGAAAAAAAAGGTGAAATAACTGAAAAGATGTTTTGTATTCTAGTTTCTTCAAAATAGGCCCTCTTTGCTCTGATTACTTTTCCGCACACTCTTGGCATTCTCTCGATGAGCTTGAAGCACGCCTGTGAGGTGGAAAACATTTCAGGTGACCACCCCTTGAAGCCCATCGAGATATATATATATATATATATATATATATATATATATATATATATATATATATATATTAGGGCTGCGAATCTTTTGGTGTCCCACGATTCGATTCAATATCTATTCTTGGGGTCACGATTTGATTCAAAATCGATTTTTTTTCAATTCAACACAATTCTCGATTCAAAAACGATTTTTTCCCGATTTGAAAGGATCCTCTATTCATTCAATATATAGGATTTCAGCAGGATCTACTCCAGTGTGCTGACATGCAAGCAGAGTAGTAGATTTTTGTAAAAAGCTTTCATAATTGTAAAGGAAAATATTTTATCAACTGATTGCAATAATGTAAATTTGTTTTAACTATTAAACAAACCAAAAATATTACTTATTTTATCTCTGTGAAAATATTGGACGGAGTGTGTTGTCAAGCTTATGAGATGCAATGCAAGTGTAAGCCACTGTGACACTATTGTTCTTTTTTTTCATTTTTATAAATGTCTAATGATAATGTCAATGAGGGATTTTTAATCACTGCTATGCTGAAATTATAACTAATATTGATACTGTTGTTGATAATATAAATTTTTTTTTCACTACTTCTGGTTTGTTCTGTGTCGTGTTTGTGTCTCCTCTCATTATCTCTGTTTACTGCAGTTCTGAGTGTTGCTGGGTCAGGTTTGGTTTTGGAATTGGATTGCATTGTTATGGTATTGTTGGATTGATTAAAAAAAAAAAAAAAAAAAAAATATATATATATATATATATATATATATATATGTAGGTGTGGGAAAAAATCACAAGACTACTTCATCTCTACAGATCTGTTTCATGAGGGGTTCCCTCAATTGAGGGATTGAGGGAAACCCTCATGAAACAGATCTGTAGAGATGAAGTAGTCTTGTGATTCTTTCCCACACCTACATATTGCGCTCTACCACGGTATCGAGCACTATTCTCCGGATAATCCAATCAAGACATATATATATATATATATATATATATATATATATATACACCGGTATATATATATAAAAAAATTTATTTTTAAAAAATGAGAATCGATTCTGAATCGCACAACGTGAGAATCGCGATTCAAATTCGAATCTATTTTTTCCCACACCCCTAATATATATATATATATATATATATATATATATATATATATATATATATATATATATATATATATATATATATATATATACACACACACACACTCACATTGCACCAGTTTTAAAATCTCTGCATTTGCTCCCCGCGTGTTCCAGGATCAATTTTCAGGTTCTGCTTATGATTTAAGAAATGTATTAGGATATTGTTGAGTTGAGATGAGTTTGAGTTTATTTTTGTCACGCCTGTAAATCTGGTTTTATGTTTGATCATGTTTTGTTTTGTTTTCTGGACTCGTGTTCCGTTTTTTCACTTCCTGGTTTGTTTTTGTTACCATGACAACTCATTGATTTTCACCTTGCCCTTCTAGTCACGCCCTGCCCTCAGTCCCGCACCTGTTCCTAATTATCACAGCCACTACTTAAGTCATTTTCTTTCTGTCCATCAGTCTGGGAACATTAACTTTCATTGTATTCTATGACCTTTGCTGCTCATTGCTCCATGCCATTGATCCCCTGCCACGCACCTTGCTGTTTATGCCCCCCGTTTTTGTCACAGTAAGTTTTTGTTTGTAATTATGTTTTTGATAGTATCTTTTGTTTGTTTTGTAGATTGTATTGCCATTGTGCTGTTTTTGTTATAAGTTTTAGCATAGAATATTATCCGCCATCGAGCGTGCTTTTTGTTTTGCCTTTTTGAATTTTGAGTATTATTAAAACATTATGTACCTGAATTCTCGCCTGGCTCGTCCTGTAATCCCTCTGCGTTGAAGGAGTAAACCAAATCCATGTCTATGTCCCGACAATTTTGAACATGAATTAATACAAAATGATACATCACAATTTCCAGTTTCTACTATTCAACATGTTCGAAAAGGAATAGGAAGAAGCAGAGCTTATTTAATCATCACACATCCCCAACCTGTTTTGCCAGTGCAGTCTTTATTTGGCGGCCAAATTTTCACTGCAGCACTCGTCAATAGTGCGCAAATAATAGGGAATATATGTCTATTCATACAATTTTAATACTTTAATTTGTTTTTATGTTAAAAAAAACATTTTAAGGTGTGGCGGCTTTTATTTTGCTGTGGCGGCAGGCCATCATTGGGGAAGAAGCTCGGTGTTGTATAAATTACAATAGAAGTATTTCAAATTGTGTTACAAAGGCTCCTAATTTGGCCGCTGACGTTTGCGTTAACATATTGGATCATTTTTGGTTGTATTATTGTGTCAAAACTATTTTTTATCTACCTATTAATCTACTGGTAATAGGTGGTTACTTTTTATTGTAACATGGTTCTACAGTGGGGCAAAAAGTATTTAGTCAGCCACCGATTGTGCAAGTTCTCCCACTTAAAATGATGACAGAGGTCTGTAATTTTCATCAAAGGTACACTTCAACTGTGAGAGACAGAATGTGAAAAAAAATCCAGGAATTCACATTGTAGGAATTTCAAAGAATTTATTTGTAAATTATGGTGGAAAATAAGTATTTGGTCAACCATTCAAAGCTCTCACTGATGGAAGGAGGTTTTGGCTCAAACTCTCACGATACATGGCCCCATTCATTCTTTCCTTAACACGAATCAATCGTCATGTCCCCTTAGCAGAAAAACAGCCCCAAAGCATGATGTTTCCACCCGCATGTTTCACAGTAGGTGTGGTGTTCTTGGGATGCAACTCAGTATTCTTCTTCCTCCAAACACGACGAGTTGAGTTTATACCAAAATGGATACATGGATGATACAGCAGAGGATTGGGAGAATGTCATGTGGTCAGATGAAACCAAAATACAATGATTACTCCATAAGTAATCACAATAAAAATAAATAAATTAACCATAATTGGTGAAGTAAGTCACATTTCATATGATGAGATAACTAAGATTATTTTGAGAATGAAAGAATGGATGGATGAAATTAATTCAGAATGTTTATCATGGTACTTGTACGGCGAATACCGAAGCATGCCGCTGTGTTATTACGATAGAAAAATAGTTCCTCAGTGTTCGCTCTTACAATAACAATGTTGCTACAGCTTGATTATTATACAGGTTACAGAACATAAATGAAGTATTCTTGACGGGTTTTGAATGCATTTGCATTGCAACCACTATCCACATTGACAGCCACCAAGAACGAGACAATTTTTACATGTTAGAATGCAAAAAAAACTAAACACACAACCTCCTGTCTTCTTGTCTGTGTTACAGGTAGGCCAAATTCCCCAAAAAGTGCAGTACAGCTTCACTTAACACAACGTTTAGTAGATCAGTGGTCCTTGCTAATGTGAACTGATGTGGCGCAGTGTGAGAGTGGCCGTGCGCAACCCGAGGGTCCCTGGTTTAATCCCCACCTAGTCCCAACCTTGTCACGTCCTTTGGGTCCTGAGCAAGACACTTCACCCTTGCTCCTGATGGGTGCTGGTTAGCGCCTTGCATGGCAGCTCCCTCCACCAGTGTGTGAATGTGTGTGTGAATGGGTAAATGTGGAAGTAGTGTCAAAGCACTTTGAGTACCCTAAAGGTAGAAAAGCGCTATACAAGTACAACCAGGGGCGTCGCCAGACCCACTGTTGATCTGCAGTCCCCCAGTAAAAATTTCCCCAATAAAAAAAAAAACGCTTCAGAGTTTTAAGTCCACATAACATAGACAACAACGCACATACTACTTAGTATGGTAATTGATTGCTACTGTATTCACTCCACTAACAATGAGCACATGGCTAATTAATATGGTAATTTATTCACGTGTGGATCGAGACTTCGGTTGAGAGAGAAAGAGAGAGAGGGAGAGAGAGAGAGAGAGAGAGAGAGAGAGAGGATGCGAATCACTGCCGAGGTACGTAACGTTAGCCAACAACAATTTGTTAATTACATTATTTTGATTTTGATTTGACTCAAACTGTAACTCATAGATGGATATCAGAAAGTTATTCGCACGCAGCAATGAAGAAGAAGCGAGGAATGAGAGATGTAAGTGAAGTCCTAGCTAGCTAGGCAACAGCATTCTCTTAAGTTGATGCTAAGTTAGCTAACGTTATTCCTTGTATCAAGACAAACATATTCATTTGCTGTACGAACTGTCGGGGGAATTTCCAATGAACATGAAACATAATCTTGGTTATTGTCTGCTGGTTCTGCATAAATGATGATTTGGGGTAAGCATGTGTGAGTTGAGTGCTTCTCAAATGGTTTATCTTCAGGAAGAAAAACATTTTTCCATATCATCAAGTCGTGAGCCAATTTTTAAATCATTCAGGTTTATTTCACAGAAAAATAGCACAGAAGACTTGTCTTGTTAATCGGTGCGACTTTGACTAAAATAATCTTGTTTTGTCACCAGAAAAATAGCTACAGCTAAAGCATCTGGTTTTGTTTCCAGAACAAATAGTAACATTTCTGTATTTGTTTTCAGAAAGATGGCTAAAAATATTGGGTTTTGTTGCCCCATTTAGATGTTTTTAAAATATATTTCCATGTCTGTCCTGAGTCCTCCTCCAACTTGTTAGTCGGTTTGCCTTTTGCTAAAATATTGTAGCGTCCCGGAAGAGTTGGTGTCGCAAGGGGTTCTGGGTATTTGTGTTGTTGTGTTTCTGTTGCTTTGCGGTGCTGATGTTCTCCCGAAATGCATTTGTTGTTCTTGTTTGGTGTGATTCACAGTGGGGTGCATGTTTGTGACAGTTTTGGTGTTGTTTATGCGGCCACCATAAGTGTGACCTGTGGGGCTGTTGACTAAGTACACATTGCTTTCACTTGTGTGTGTGTGTTCAAAATTAACATGATCATTAAAGCTGGTAACGATCGTACAACGTGTCAGCATTTCTTGATGTCTTTGAGTAGAGACTTTTAAAGAAAATCGTCCAATGCTACATTGGTGTCAGAAGTGGGATGGCTTTCTCAGAGAAACTTGAGGATCTCATCAAATGCCTGGAGAATGCACTTCCGAATGAAGATCAACTACCTCATCACAAGGAAGAGGGAAGGAACAAGCGCCGCCCTGGTGGATTGGAGGCTCCACTACCTCAGCGCCAAGCAAGGGAGAGGCACTTGCGCCGCGCTGGTGGACTGGAGGCCCATCTACTTGGAGGAAGAATGGAAGCTCAATCTGATGGGACGAGAGTGGAAGTGTAACCGGATGGAGGAAGTGCGCCTCGTGTGGGAAGGAGTGCCAGGCGAAGAAGTGCCTCTCCTGTGCTGATGGTGGACACAAATTCCCTGCGAGATGACTACAGGCCAAGCATCGCCACACCAAAGCTTCCTCACTATAGTAGAGAAGGCTCTATTGAATCCTTCCTCCTTCAGGTCCAGCTAGCAGCACGTTTAAATGGCTGGTCTGATGTGGCAACCGCAGGGCATGTGGCGCTGTCCCTGGAAGGCCCAGCCCTACAGTGTTTGGTCGATTTACAAGAGGAGGAATTGGCTGATTGGCATGCCATGCGCGAAGCTCTTCAACGACGTTACGGGCGACCAATCCATGCAGACGAAGTACGAGAGCAGCTGTACAAGCGGCGACGCCTTTTGGGAGAAAGTCTCGGAGCTTATGCTGCGGACCTTCGCCGTCTGGTGCGAAGGGGCCACCCAGCGTTTCCAGAAGTATTACAAGAAGAGCTCACCGTGCAAGCTTTTGTCCGTGGTCTACAGCCTGAACGACTTCGAGAACACCTCAGACTGTTTGCTAAACACTCTCTCTCTGCCGCATTGACTGAAGCCGAACGTGTGGAGCACGTCCTGTGTCCAGATGGCCGCCGTGATGTTCCGCGAGTCCGCCAGGCTGGATATCACGAGACAGAACGAGAGGGAGCCGACCAAGTGACTGCAACGCCACGGCTACGCTCCTCCCGGAGGAGGCAGACCGAAGTGAACTGTTACCGCTGCGGTGTCCCTGGCCACATTGCCAGTCACTGTCCAGCCCCTTCCCCCATTGATGTTGCTGCGGAGGTGTCGTCAAACTAGAGAGGGGTGTCAGTGTCGGGGAACTGACACCCGGGATGGTTTCTACTGTACCCGAGGGTGACGCACAACGCCTGGGCCGCCTGGGCAGGGCCCGGGGGCTATACCTGGAATGTGAGCTTGATGGAACGGTCTGCAGAGCGCTGGTTGACACGGGGTCCACTATCTCCATCATCCGGCCGGGTGTCCTTCCCCACTTGCAGCACAGCTTGCCACCAGGCTGGACAATCACCAACACCCAAATTACAACAGTCACAGGAAGCAAGGCCGCCATGCTGGGCCAAGGGACAGTGTGCATTAAGGTGGCGGACCAAGAGAGACGACACCCATTCTGGCTGGCTGACATTCAGGACCCCTGCATTGTTGGACTTGACCTGTTGGAGATGTGGGGAGCCGTGGTCGATGTATCTAGGGCCATGCTTCATCTTGGTGAGAAAACAATTGCCCTTCAGGGGACTGATGAGCCCGGCGCCTGCAGAGTGACAGCCCCCACAGAGCCATCCCCTGCTACGGCCTTCATGGTGGACCAGGAGAAGTCTCAGCCTAACCCTTCTACTAATAGGCCGCCTACTAAAGAGACTCAGCAAGCTATTGCAGAACTGTTAGAGCGAAGCAGTCAAGGCCTGGATACCAATCAACAGGACCGAATCCCCTGCTACGGCCTTCATGGTGGACCAGGAGAAGTCTCAGCCTAACCCTTCTACTAATAGGCCGCCTACTAAAGAGACTCAGCAAGCTATTGCAGAACTGTTAGAGCGAAGCAGTCAAGGCCTGGATACCAATCAACAGGACCGACTGAAAAGCTTACTAAATGCCTTCCAGGACATTTTTGCAGCGAAAGATGAAGACTGCACGCACACCAGTCTCGTACTCCACGACATCGACACAGGAGACGCACGACCAATCCGGCTTCACCCACGCCGTCTGCCCCTTGCCAAATGAGTGGCTGCCCAGGAGAAAATTGAGGAGATGCGCCATGCGGGGGTCATCGAGCCCTCCAGTAGTCCATGGGCAGCACCCGCAGTTCTGGTCAAGAAGAAGGACGGCTCGTGGCGGTTCTGTGTCGACTACAGACGGCTCAACGATGTAACCCGCAAGGATTCCTACCCGTTGCCGCGCATAGATGATGCGTTGGACTACATAACTGGCTCCTCCTGGTTCAGCTCCCTGGATCTCCGCAGCGGCTATTGGCAGGTGGAGTTGGCTGCCGAAGCTCGACCAAAGACAGCATTCACGATAGGTCAAGGACTCTGGCAGTTCAAGGTGATGCCATTTGGGCTTTGCAACGCACCCGCCACTTTTGAGCGGTTGATGGAGAGAGTGCTGGCATCCATCCCCCGTGATCGCTGTGTGGTATACCTGGATGACCTCCTGGTGCATGCTGCAGGATTTAAGGGGGCTCTACAGAACCTCCAGCATGTGCTCCAAGCCATTCATCAGGCTGGGCTGCAATTGAACCCCAAAAAGTGCCATTTGCTTCGGCGTGAAGTTTCCTTCCTGGGGCATGTCGTTAGTGGGCAAGGTGTTGCCACTGATCCAGCCAAGGTTGCTACTGTCCGTGACTGGCCAACGCCAAGAGATGTTAAAGAGCTGCGGAGTTTCCTAGGACTGGCCTCCTATTACCGGAGATTCATCAAGGACTTTGCAACCATCGCTGGCCCTTTGCACCAGCTCACACACAAGGGACAGTTATTTGAATGGACTGACAGCTGCACTGAGGCCTTTACACAGCTGCGAGAGGCCTTGGTCCGAGCCCCGGTGTTGGCCTACCCAGACCCCAGCCGACCTTTCGTGGTTGATACAGATGCCAGTGATGTCGGTGTGGGGGTTGTGCTGTCACAGGAAGGGAATCACGGCGAGCAGGTGGTGGCCTTTTACAGTCGGGGGTTGAGCAAGCCAGAGCGGAACTACTGCGTCACTCGTCGGGAATTGTTGGCCATTGTCCTTGGCCTTCGCCATTTCCGTCCCTACCTTTATGGTCAAAGGTTTGTGTTGCGGACTGATCACGCCTCCCTCACCTGGTTGCTGAACTTCAAGGAACCCGAGGGGCAGCTTGCCAGGTGGGTTGAGATCTTGCAGGAATATGACTTCACGATTTCTCATCGACTAGGCCGCCTGCATGGCAACGCTGACGCGTTGTCCAGACGTCCCTGTGAGGAGGCGTGTCGTTTCTGCCGGCGGGCGGAGGAGCGGTGCATGCCAGACCCGTCAGTAGCTGCAGTCAGGCAACATGACATCACGGTCGGCCTGGACTGTTTCACCCCCCAACAATTGATCGACCATCAAAGGCAAGACCCAGTGCTTGAGAGAGCTCGCAGCTGGGTGGGGGCACAGCGGCGGCCGGAATGGGCCACAGTGGTGCACTTGGACACTGAGACCAAAGCACTGTACTCCCAGTGGGACAGCCTCCTGTTGTCTCGCGACCTGCTGTATCGTCGCTGGGAAGCCCCGACAGGACAACATGCTGCCCTCCAACTCGTGGTACCCCGTGTGCTGCGGCCTCAGGTCCTCGAAGTGATGCATGGCTTCCCAGGGACTGGCCATTTTGGAGTGACCAAGACCTTGCTCCGACTGAGGCAGCGTTTTTACTGGCCAGGCTGTCGCCGTGACGTAGAGATGCATGTCCATCGCTGTGATGCATGCACCGCAAAGAAAGGTCCCACGCGCCGCTCCCATGCTCCCTTACAGCAGTTCCAGGTGGGGGCCCCTATGGAACGAGTGGGTGTGGACATTCTCGGCCCGTTCCCGGTCACTGATAGCGGAAACCGCTACATCTTAGTGGCCATGGACTATTTCACAAAGTGGCCCGAAGCGTATGCGGTACCCGACCAGAGCGCTGCGACAACTGCAGAGAGATTGGTTTCGGAGATGTTCTGCCGATTCGGAGCTCCAGGGGAGCTGCACAGCGACCAGGGACGGAACTTCGAGTCCCAGGTATTCCAGGAGGTGTGCCGTCGCCTGGGTGTGAAAAAGACTCGCACCACACCGCTGCATCCCCAGAGCGACGGGTTGGTGGAGCGTTTTAATAGGACTTTGGCCACACAACTTGCCATTCTCACTGACAAGCGGCAGAGAGACTGTGACTTACACCTCCCACTCATTCTTTGGGCCTACAGGACAGCGGTGCAGGAGTCAACACGCTGCACCCCTGCATCATTAATGTTTGGTCACGAATTGCGTACGCCTGTTGATTTGGTTTTTGGCCCAGCCCCAGAACCAGAAGTGACCGGAGCACCGGGCCTGGACTACTACTACCACCTTGTGGAGCGGCTGCGGGAGGCCCACGAGTTTGCCCGGACCAGTCTAATGGAGGCTGGGGTCCAACAGAAGCGAGCATATGACCTCCGCAGTCGAGGCCAGGCCTTTGAACCCGGCGCACATGTCTGGGTCTACAACCCGGTGAGAAAGAAAGGACTCTCCCCAAAGCTCACTAGCCACTGGGTGGGACCCTGCAAGGTCCTCCAGAGGTTGTCCGACGTGGTCTGTCGGATACGACTGGCACCTCGGAACCGGCTGGTGGTGCTGCACCGGGACCGCTTGGCCCCATACCAGTCATTGGACCAGAGCCGGGGGCACTTGGACTCAAGTACCCTGCCGGAGAGGGAGATACCCCCAGGGAGGAATGAGGATGCTGAAATAACCCCCCCTTCTGACTTACCTGCAGACACTGGTGGCAGCCAGCCGCCAACAGGGGGGCGTCGACGACGCCAGTTACCTCAGCACCTACGGGACTTTGTGATGAACGCATGGGCTGTTGGGGACAACGAACCCAGCTAGGTGGGGGCTGTGTAGCGTCCCGGAAGAGTTGGTGTCGCAAGGGGTTCTGGGTATTTGTGTTGTTGTGTTTCTGTTGCTTTGCGGTGCTGATGTTCTCCCGAAATGCATTTGTTGTTCTTGTTTGGTGTGATTCACAGTGGGGTGCATGTTTGTGACAGTTTTGGTGTTGTTTATGCGGCCACCATAAGTGTGACCTGTGGGGCTGTTGACTAAGTACGCATTGCTTTCACTTGTGTGTGTGTGTTCAAAATTAACATGATCATTAAAGCTGGTAATGATCGTACAACGTGTCAGCATTTCTTGATGTCTTTGAGTAGAGACTTTTAAAGAATCCCGTCCAACGCTACAATACTCACTAATAGTCACTAGAAAAAAGGCTGAAATAATCTGGTTTTGCTGCCACAATTTGATTTTTTTTTCCCTAAACTTTTTTTTTTTCCATGCACACATCTGACTGAAAATGACACACAATCCACTTTTGTGTCACGACCCACCAGTTGGAAATCACTGGTCAACTGTATAACAGTTACTGTAATATTTCCATGTCTGTCCAGAGTGATTGACCACTTTGAAAAATGAAAACGAGACGTTCCAGTTTACTTCCCAGAAAATGATTCCCTGAACAGACACACAACAGTTGTTCATTTATTCTACTACTGTGGCTTTATTGTTTTGTGTATATTTTACAGTTTTGTGTATCTGAAATAGCATTAGCCACATTGCCAGAAATGGAAATTAAATAATATAAAAGAACCCAGAGATGTAGGGGTGCTTTATTTTTTGTTTTACTTTTGTAGATGTTAAATTTGCAGATGATTACTGCAAAATATATTTCAAAAAGAATGATTGCTCTAGCTTTTTGATTTTACCAGTAGCAGTTCAGAAGTCTGGAGTAAAAAAGTGCACAAGTAGGTCAAATGCATTAGTTAATTTCAGGTGGTTAATCAAAGATCCATACAACATAATCTGATATGATTTCATAGTTAAAAGCACTATTTATGTATTTTGTATGATAAATAAGTGCTAAAAATGTTTTTGCTTGCACGCTTTGCACGCTCACATGAATTATTTGTGCCCCAGGTGTGCCCCAGTACAGTATTAGGTCTAGTGACGCCCCTGAGTACAACCCATTTATTTATTTATAAGACAATGTACACTTCATTGCAATATTAAACTATTACTAGAATAGGCAATTTCTGATGACATTGTGTGTGAATGCTCCAATGCTGAAGTTGAACTGAAATGCTGACAGAATGTAGTATGAATGTAAGAATAGTTTGAATGTTGAGAAGCTGACGCTGAACTGAAATGCTAATGGAATGTAAGGTAAAAGGAGAAATGGTTTGAATGTTCAAAACGTTTAAACGCTGAAATAGTTTGAATGTTGGAATGGTTTGAATTTGGAAAAGTTAGAATTTCCAGGGTAACCAGAATTTGGTTTGGAACTTGGGAAAGTGTTAGTTTGAATGTCCAGGATGAGTGGCTTGTGTTGATGTTGGAATGGTTTGAGCAGGTTCAAAAGTGTGGGAATTGTGCAACATAGAAAAATGTCCCATTCATTTCAATGGGAACTTCCTGGAAATTTGGGAATTTTGAGAAAAGCAGGATTTTTGAATGAGCTGAATTTGTTGGTGTCAAGACTTGGACTATGGGATGGTTTGTTTTTCCGACGCGAAGGAAAATTAGTACGAGCAAGGCGTGAATGAAGGTACATTTTTATTTATACTCTAACAAACTGCAAAAAAAGGCAAACAAAAGGCTCGCACAATGGCGGTACAAAACTAAACTATGAAAACAAACAAAGCACAAAGGCAGAACTAAAAAATATCAAAAACTTACGTGACATGGGCAGGAGGGATTAAACAGCATGGCATGAAGGAAGTATGTGTAAAATCGCAGGCTGACCACCTGGCAACTACAGGTTTAAATATTAGCTATGATAAGTGCAAACAGGTGTGAGACATGAGGACAGGGGCGTGACATAAGGACAAGGTGAAAACTAATGGGTTGCTCTGGTAATTAGACAAACAAGGAAGTGCAGGAACAGGAACTGATTGTCAAAAAAATAAAACCAAACATGACAAAAACAAAACATGATCCCATAGACGTGACAGTTGGTGTTGGAATTGATTAAATGGGTCAAGAAATGTTGAATTAGTAACAGTTTTTAATTGAGTAATTCCTGGAATTTCTGCAAAATCGCAAATTTTTGAGGTTCCTTAACCAACTTAGTTTATGTCCCAAATATGAGGTGTGTTTTGACGGTGTAATGGTTGAAATGGGTTGAAAAATATGAACGGAGTAGTTGAACTTAAGAAAGTTGGAAATAGGTTACCAAAAAACGGGTATTCCTGGAAATGTTTTCACTGTAGAAAATGGTATTTCAATGTCCAGGATGAATTGAATCTGTTGAAGGTGGAATGGTTTGAATCGGTTGAAGAATGTGGGAATTGCGGAAGTTTGAAAAATAGCCAATTCAATTTGAATGGGGAAAATTAAAAAACAACAAAGAATTATGGGAAGTCCGGGAATTTGTTTTTCCTGAAAAAATTGGGAATTTCAGGAAAAGCGCGATTAAAAAAAACAAACTTGAATGGTATCAATGAGTTGAAATGGTGGCCCTGCGATAAGTTGGTAACTTGTACAGGGTGTACCCCGCCTTCCACCCGAATGCAACCGAGATAGGCTCCAGCGACGACCCCATGACCCCAAAAATGAAAAGTGGTAGAAAATGGATGGATGGTTGGAGTTGAAATGGTTGGTGTTGAAATTTTTCAAATGGGTCGAGAAATGTTGAAGTAGTAACATGTTGAATTGAGAAATGGTATTACGGAATTCCTGGAATTTCGCGAATTCTTCCAGTTTAAAAAACAACTTAGTTTTTTGTTCTGATTAGGATAAATGTTTTGACGATGGAATGGTTGAAATGTGTAGAAAAATGTGGAAGGAATAGTCGCCGGAAAAAAGGGTGGAGATAGGGCTTTGGTAATGCAGGAATTCTGGAAAATCCTGGAATCTTTTTGAACTTGGAAAAAAAATAGATTGAATCTCCAGAATGGTGGAATTTGTTGAAGGTGGAATGGTTTGAATAGGTTGAAAAATGTGGAAATGGTGAAAGTTTGAAAAACGGCCAATTAATTTTGAATGGAAAAAATGTACCGGAAAACCTGGTATTCTGGTAAATGTGGGAATTTTTGGAATTTGTCAAGGGAATGCCCGCGATTCTCGAATAGGCTTAACAGTTTGAAGTTGTAACGGTTTGAAGGTAGAGCACGCCAAAATCTGGAGAAGAAGAAGTAGAGGAATAATAATAAATAGATGAATGTTGGTGAGGAAAACCGTTTTTGTTTGATTGATTGATACTTTTATTAGTAGATTGCACAGTTCAGTACATATTCCGTACAATTGACCACTAAATGGTAACACACGAATTAGTTTTTCAACTTGTTTAAGTTGGGGTCCACGTTAATCAATTCATGGTAAAATAACACAAACCATGCATTGGCTGGGAATCGAACCCAGGTCAACTGCTTGGAAGGCAGCTATGCTAACCACTATACCACCAATGCTATGTGTAAATCCTTTGGAGCTTTCACACAATGATCATTCAATTTGTTATAATTCCACAAGAGTTTTGCAGCAGCGCATCCGAGCTGTCTGGTTGGGACGTGCAGATCGACTTATTTAGTGATCGGTTTGTGCATTCTTCTTCATGCTGGACATGCGACTTTGTCCCACAGTAAGCTGCTTCTTATGCGGAGTTCATGTTGCAGTCCTGTTCGCTTTGTAAAGAGTTGCATTTCCCCCACTCGGCTCAATGCTGTTTCCTATGCTGAAATAAGATTGTTGTGCTGCCGCCTTTTTGAAAGAAACTTTGCAGCATTTGTTCTATGTCCGTTGCCGCAAATCCAAACCACTGGCAACGCAGTGGAACAAACATCTCGCTCTCGTTATGTCAGTGCGTGTACTTTGGGGCGTTTGTTTTCCCGAGATGCAAGTCAATTGGATTGGACATGGCTTGGAGGTAAATACATGATTTTATTTTAACTCTAACAAAAGGTAAAAAACTAAAGGCGCACACAAAGGCGGAGAACAAACTCCACTAATGAAACAAAAACTAGCTCTTGGGCAAAAAACTATGGACATGAAACAAATAAACACTTACTGTGACAAGAATACACAAAACTCACGTGGCAAGAAACAAGCAGCAAGAAAACTAGGGCAGCATGACAATGGCATGAGTAGTAAGGATATCAGAGAGCATGGGTGTCCAGGAGGTAATGTCGCCAGGCGGACTGCCTGGCAACTGCAAGCTTAAATAATACCGACCTGATTAGTGACAGGTGCACGAGTGCAAAACGTGAGACAGGTGAAACCAATAAGTAGTCATGGAAACAAAACAACCAAGGTTGCACAACCAGGAACTAAAAAGAGTCCAAAAAATAAACAGCACATAGCCAAACAAAAAGATGATCAACAGACATGACACGTTAGCCTTGTGGATCTCCGCTAAGGAACTAAAGGGGCGGGTGAGGACTATGGGAGCCCAAGGGGGCAAAAAAATATGCCGGAGCATGAGTAAAAATTATTGATTTTAAAATTTACAAAATCGTCTGCAACAAAAAAATTTGAATTCATGGATAAAATAGGCCTACTGACCATCCATCTCTTTTCTACCGCTTGTCCCGTTCGGGGTCGCGGGGGGTGCTGGAGCCTATCTCAGCTGCATTCGGGCGGAAGGCATCATATACTGATCATTTACGTGACGGGAATGCATCCCAAATGCGTTCGCTCGCTTGTTGCTGTCAAATTTGTGGGACTCGGCCCGAATGTGTCGTCAACATGCATTATTACAATACAACGTGTATCAACTCTATTGATGTCATTCATATCGCATATCGTCTGTATTGTATGTTGTGCTTTGTGCTGTGCAGAGCAAGGTGCGGTGTCCAAAGTGGTGAAAGCTTCGCCTTCACAGAGGCCGCCACGTTCCCGTCACTGTGGAAATTGGATACGGCACGCAGATGGCGGCACTTTCAGCTCTCCCAACTACCCAAACACGTACCCTCCCAACAAGGAGTGTCTTTATGTGCTGGAAGGTAAATGCCAATTGCATTTCATTGTTAGTAGTAAGGCATTACTTTAAAGGGGAACATTATCACAATTTCAGAAGGGTTAAAACCAATAAAAATCAGTTCCCAGTGGCTTATTTTAGTTTTTTAGTTTTTTTTCAAAATTTTACCCATCCCGGAATATCCCTAAAAAAAGCTTTAAAGTGCCTAATTTTTGCTATCTGTGAAGCCATCGTCCATTTTCCTGTGACGTCATCCAGTGATGCCAGTACGGATAGCACAGCAAGATATAGCGACATTAGCTCGGATTCAGACTCAGATTTCAGCGACTTAAGCGATTCAACAGATTACGCATGTTTTGAAACGGATAGTTGGCGTATGGAGGCAGATAGCAAAAACAAAATTGAAGCAGAAACTGAAGCTATTGAGCGAATAGCTATTGACGCTATTCTGCCATGTTTGCCTTTGCATCGCTGGTAAAATGTGCAGACCAACGATCGGAAGTTTTGCATCTTGTGACACTGGATCAACTTAAATCCATCGATTGGTAAGTGTTTGTTTGGTATTAAATGTGGGTGGAGGGAAACGCTGGATGTAAATATAGTTTCAAATGGACATGCAGCTAGCCTAAATGGCATGTTAGCATCGATTAGCTGGCAGTCATGCCGCAACCAAATATGTCTGATTAGCACATAAGTCAATAACATCAACAAAACTCACCTTTGTGATTTACTTGACTTTATCGTTGGAAATGCATCTGCAGGTTATCCATACATCTCTGTGCCATGTCTGCCTAAAATGTGCAGACACTCCGGCACATTCAATGTGGGTCTGGCGGCAGATTTCTTTGACTTTATCGTTGGAAATGCATCTGCTTTGAGTGTCGCAGGATATCCACACAATCTTGCCATCTCTGTAGTAGCATAGCTTTCGTCGGTAAAGTGTGCGGAACAAACAACTGAACATTTCGTCGGCTTTCCCCACATCCTCGTATTTTGAACAAATTTCGTCCAATTTCTTGCCACTTTCGCATCTTTGGGCCAGTGGTGCAACTTATATCCCTCCCTTTTAGTGTTGTTACACCCTTCGACAACACACCGACGAGGCATGATGTCTCCAAGGATCCAGAAAATAGTCGAAAAAACGGAAAATAACCGAGCTGAGACGCGGTGTTTGTAATGTGTTTGAAAAAATGGCGGCTTTATTACCTAGGTGACGTCATGATCTGACGTTATCCCTCCGAGAGCGATAAATAGAAAGGTGTTTAATTCGCCAAAATTCACCCATTTAGATTTCGGGAATCGATTAAAAAAAAAAAGGTATTTTTTCTGCACCATCAAGGTGTATATTGACGCTTACATAGGTCTGGTGATAATGTTCCCCTTTAACGGTATTGAGCACTCTTGGCTTCTGAACAGAGAGTGCAATGTCTTCAGATGAACTCATCAATTTTCATTTTTGACTATAGGGTGTGTGTGACTTAGCTTGGTATCTGAAATACACAAGTACAATATTTTATTACTGTGTCATCTAATTAAATAGACTCAATGTCTGCATTTCACTTTGACACAAACATTGGCAGTTTATATAATTGCGTATGTCGTCTTAAAGTACCGGTACAGTGGAAAAACAAGTTGCCTCCATATTGAAAATATGATGATATATGTCTGCCTTGTGATACCAAAAGACTTCCAAAGTTTGCGAATAAATAGTATCAGTCTCACGGAAATTCCCAAGCCATTTTGAGAGGTGATGAGGAAGCTAGTCATGTGATCGCGTGACGTCGTGCTAGGACCCAAATATACCTTGCCCATCAACAACAATGCTACCTTACTCAGTGGCGTAGTGGTTAGAGTGTCCGCCCTGAGATAGGTAGGTTGTGAGTTCAAACCCCAGCCGAGTCATACCAAAGACTGTAAAAAAAAAAATGGGACCCATTGCGTCCCTGTTTGGCACTCAGCATAAAGGGTTGGAATTGGGGGTTAAATCCCCATAAATGATTCCCGGGCGCGGTAGCCAACCACTTCCCAGGGGGTGATCAAGGGGATGGGTCAAATGCAGAGGACACATTTCACTACACCTAGTGTGTGTGTGACACTCATTGGTACCTTAACTAATCAAGCAGTTATGATCCAGGACCTTATATTTTTTAACCCGAACACAAAGAGGATGAGCAATAAGTTTTAGAAGCCGCTTGACGGATACAGTTTCATTGTGACACTAGCAGCATTGCGAGGTGCTAAACATACAAACTAACCATCATAAAACAAACTCTTACTGTAATATTTCCACTCTCGCTGGGATGCCGACCGACAGGACGCTTATGTAATTTCATTCGGATAAAGATTCAATCGCAATCTTCACTAAGGGTTATAAAAAAGTTCCCTGCAGGAAGCGTCTTGTGGGCTCTATGTATTTCGCCATCTTAGGAGATGACAAAGTCGACCAGCCTGTTATACCATGGACACATTTGTCTACTAGCAGGTGAGAGCTTCATAAATTATAATCTAGAATTTACTTTTAGCAAGTTTGAGACCAACAGAAGAAGCCACAGGTTTATAGTGTGTCAATAATAGCAGTGTAAGCTAGCATTAGCTCACTGCTAACAATGCATTGCTAAAATGGTCTATTTGCATTGGCGCTTATAACAACAATATCAAGTGAAGTGAATTATATTTATATAGCGCTTTTCTCTAGTGACTCAAAGCGCTTTACATAGTAAAACCCAATATCTAAGTTACATTTAAACCAGTGTGAGTGGCACTGGGAGCAGGTGGGTAAAGTGTCTTGCCCAAGGGCACAACAGCAGTGACTAGGATGGCGGAAGCGGGGATCGAACCTGGAACTCAAGTTGCTGGCACGGCCACTCTACCAACGGAGCTATGCCGCCCCACCATATCACTCATATTTGGTTAATTTTCAGGTCATGACATGGAAATGGAGTATTGTTTGTGGTTTCTGGATATTTTTAGAGCGAAAATAATGAGCGCAATGGAGGAACCTCGATCTGTTGACTCAATTGTTGGCTATTTATTTACCATTTTGAATGCATAAAAAAAGCCGAGCATATGTGTTCTTGCCTTACAAAAGAATTGTGAATGATAATCAGCACAGCTATTTCTGATGTGTGTATATTTCCAGTAAGACTGATCTGATAACAATGTCAGAGTGCAGAAGTGTTACTACTGTGATGTCAATCTCCGAAAGTAGCCGAAGGTATTCAGAGCACAGTATTCAAAATGGATTTGTGGCATTTTGTGACGTTTACACGGTGTTTTCACATACTTTGCGGATTGTAAATACAATCAGATATGGTTTAATGCAGGGGTCACCAACATTTTTGAAACCAAGAGCTATTTCTTGGGTACTGATTGATGCGAAGAGCTACCAGTTGATACACACTTAAATAAATTGCCAGAAATAGCCAATTTGCTCAATTTACATTTAATAAACAAATCAATCAATCATCAATCAATGTTTATTTATATAGCCCCAAATCACAAATGTCTCAAAGGACTGCACAAATCATTACGACTACAACATCCTCGGAAGAACCCACAAAAGGGCAAGGAAAACTCACACCCAGTGGGCAGGGAGAATTCACATTCAGTGGGACGCCAGTGACAATGCTGACTATGAGAAACCTTGGAGAGGACCTCAGATGTGGGCAACCCCCCCCCTCTAGGGGACCGAAAGCAATGGATGTCGAGCGGGTCTAACATGATACTGTGAAAGTTCAATCCATAGTGGCTCCAAGACAGCAGTGAGAGTCCCGTCCACAGGAAACCATCTCAAGCGGATCAGCAGCGTAGAGATGTCCCCAACCGATACAGGCGAGCGGTCCATCCTGGGTCCCGACGAGCGGTCCATCCTGGGTCTCGACTCTGGACAGTCAGTACTTCATCCATGGTCATCGGACCGGACCCCCTCCACAAGGGAGGGGGGGACATAGGAGAAAGAAAAAAAATGCCCGCGGGCACCGCATTGGTTTAATGGATACAATGAAAAACAAATAAGCATATAAAGTCAACTTGTTTTTCCACTCTACCAATAATTTAAACCAGCCTGTGCAGGTTAGCAATCATAGCTAAATCGTTTAGCAGTCAGGTGCTGTAATAGAGTTATCTATGTTGTCTGTTGCCATCTCCCGGTGAATGTTGGCTATAGCGTTATGGGGTTGCTTTTTGATTGGCCAACGATTTACGTGGTGTTGCGCACCTGACGGCAAGTGAGTGAGTCTGTTCTGGAGCCAAAAGTAGGAGACGTAACTTTATCACCTCGCCTGGTTATTGAGTCCAACCGAATATATTACAAATGGCGACGAGGATTTAAAAAGAAGCCCACTGCGTGAGGGGACTTTATTGGAGGGCTTTGCACTGGTCGTAGGTAAAGCTGACGAGTAGCCTAGTTTGTGGAGGAACTGGGCACGTGTCAGATTAGCAGTAGCACCGGATGCTAACATGGCTCTGACAGTGGGTCGCATCGATGAATACAACGATTCAAAGGAGGATTTTGATTCATATCTGGAGCGTTTGGAGCAGTGGATGCTGGCTAACGAGATTGAAGGGGACAAGAAGGTGTGTGTTTTCCTTTCTGTTATTGGAGCAGACACTTATAAGCTGCTGAAAAACCTCACGTCTCCGGCATTGCCAAGAACTTTAGGATATGATGTACTGAAGAGGGCGCTATGTGGACATTACAAGCCCGCACCTGTTGTGATAGCGGAGCGTTTTCGCTTTCAGAAACGTAATCAGAAAGAGAAGGAGGCTTTTCTGATTACATTGTGGCTTTGAGGCATTTGTCAGCCACCTGCAATTTTAGACAATATTTGGACGATGCCATGAGAGATCGTTTTGTGAGTGGATTACGTTCTGACGCAGTGCAACGCAGGCTGTTGTCTGAAAAGGACCTGACGTTTCCCCGTGCCTGTGAAATTGCAGTCTCTATGGAGCTTGCTTCCAAAAATACAATGGAGTTCTCTGGACACAGCGGACCTCACCATGTAAATGCCCTGTCAAGTGTTACTCATTTTTCTGAGAATGGGAGGAATGGACAGTTCAGATGGAAAAAATAATAACAAAGCAAAGGAACACAATGGAGGCAAAAGAGACACAGGGGGGCAGCAAACATGCTACAGATGTGGTGGAAAGCACTCAGCACATGACTGCAGATTTAAAAATGAAGTGTCATGCTTGCTCCAAAATTGTACACATTTCCCGTGCATGCAGGAAGACTAAAGGCCAATCTTCAACTCAGTATGTTGAAACTGAAGGGAGTGCTTCTATAAGTGGTGATGAGGCAGAACTTTTTGGATTGTACGCAGTTGACTCCACCTCAAACTGTGAAAAAGGTTATACAGTGGATATTGTACTGGGAAACAAGAGCACCACAATGTTACTGGACACGGGTTCAGCAGTGTCAGTGGTTTCTGACAACTTTTACCAGGCAAACCTCACTCAATTTCCCTTGAAACCAGTTTTCAAGTTGAAGTTGAAATCATACTTAGGCCAAAGTATTGCTGTTCGAGGGTACATCATGTTGCCAGTACAGTACGAGGACCAGCAAGTGACACTTCCACTGGTCATTGTACAGGGAAGCAGACCTGCACTGATTAGCCGCAACTGGCTAAAAAAGCTACGGCTGAACTGGAAACATATTTTCACAATACAAAAGGTGCAGACAAGGAGGCATGGTAACACAGGAGTACAAGAGGTGACACAGAGACGCCAGGCAGTGTTCTCAGAGGGCCAAAGCTGTATCACAGGGTTCAAAGCTAAAATCCGCACCAAGCCTGATACCACACCAATTTTCTGCAAGGCTCACCCAGTTCCTTATGCACTAAAGGAAGTTGTAGACAGAGAGCTGGAGAGGTTGGAGGGTGAAAAAGTGATTTCAAAGATTGACAAAAGTGAGTGGGCAGCTCCAATAGTCACAGTACCTAAGGTCGACAAAACTATCAGGATTTGTGGTGACTACAAAGTCAGTGTTAATCAATGCACTGAAGAGCAGACATATCCACTACCGAATACTGAAGATCTATTCGCTACATTAGCAGGAGGAACATCTTTCATTAAACTGGATCTTTCACATGCCTACCAACCACTACAGTTGGATGAAGAGTCAGAAAAGTATCCGACCATAAACACATACAAGGGTCTGTACAAGTATCATCGCCTCAGTTATGGAGTTTCGAGGGCTCCTGCAATATTTCAGTCTGTTATGGACCAGATTCTGCAAGGGATGAACCATGTGACATGTTTTTGGACAACATTCTCATTACTGCTTCCTCGGAGGAGGAGCATTTGACATGACTGGATAATATTCTCACACGGTTGGAAAAGCATGGCATCAGTGTGAAGCTATCAAAATGTCAGTTTTTCCAGAGCAGTGTCGAGTATCTGGGACATCGCATTGATAAGACTGTGTTACATCCCACAGAAGAAAAGGTGACTTTCTTGGGCCTTCTGAACTATTACAGCAGATTCCTGCAAAACCCCTCTACTGTGCTCCAGCCTGTGCACAGCCTACTTAAAGGGGAACATTATCACCAGACCTATGTAAGCGTCAATACATACCTTGATGGTGCAGAAAAAAGACCATATATTTTTTTAACCGATCTCTGAACTCTAAATGGGTGAATTTTGGCGAATTAAACGCCTTTCTGTTTATCGCTCTGGAGGCGATGACGTCAAAATGTGTCATCGCCGAGGTAATACAGCCGGCATTTTAATTTTCAACACATTGTAAACATTGGGTCTCAGCTCGGTTATTTTACGTTTTTTTGACTATTTTTTGGAACCTTGAAGACATGCTCGTCGGTGTGTTGTCGGAGAGTGTAACAACACTAACAGGGAGGGATTCAAGTTGCACCACTGGCTTGAAGATGCGAAAGTGTCTGCCACCAGACCCCCATTGAATGTGCGGGAGTGTCTCCACATTTTACCAGCAATGACAGACATGGCACAGAGATGTATGGATAACCTGCAGATGCATTTGCAACGATAAAGTCAACGAAATCACAAAGGTGAGTTTTGTTGATGTTGACTTATGTGCTAATCAGACATATTTGGTCGCAGCGTGACTGCCAGCTAATCGAAGCTAACATGCTACGCTAATCGACGCTAACATGCTATTTACCGGCGGTGCTAAAGCAGACATGACATAGAGATATATGGATAACCTGCAGATGCATTTGCTGCGATAAAGTCAACAAAATCACAAAGGTGAGTTTTGTTGATGTTGACTGCCAGCTAATCAATGCTAACATGCTATGCTAATCCATTTTAACATGCTATTTACCGGCGGTGCTAAAGCAGACATGGCACAGAGATGTATGGATAACCTACAGATGCATTTGCAACTATATTACGTTTCCTTCCACCCACATTTAATGCGAAAAAAACACTTACCAATCGACAGATTTAAGTTGCTCCAGTGTCGCCAGATGCGAAAGTCCTAATCGTTTGGTCCGCACATTTTAACGGCGATGCTAACGCAGCTATTTGGCCATGCTATGGCTATGAATAGCGTCAATAGCTATTCGCTCAATAGCTTCAGTTTCTTCTTCAATACTTTCATACTCCCAACCATCCGTTTCAATACATGCGTAATCTGTTGAATCGTTTACGCCGCTCAAATCCGAGTCAGAATCCGAGCTAATGTCGCTATATCTTGCTGTGGTATTCGCAATTGTTTGTTTACATTGGCAGCACTATATGACGTCACAGGGAAATGGATAGTTGCATCGCAAATAGCGAAAATCAAGCACTTTAAAGCTTTTTTTAGGGATATTCCGAGAATGGTAATATTTTGAAAAATGTTTTAAAAAATACAACAAGCCACTGGGAACTGATTTTTATTGTTTTTAACCCTTTTGAAATTGTGATAATGTTCCCCTTTAAAAAGGACTCAAAGTGGGTTTGGACTGGTGAATGTGCAAAAGCATTTGAAAACGCAAAGCAACTTCTACTGCAGAATAAGGTGCTGGTACACTACACTACCCGCCTGCAACTGCGAATCGCATGTGATGCTTCGCCTTATGGAGTTGGGGCTGTAAATTCACATGTAACAGAAAATGGAGAAGAGTGACCTGTTGCATTTGCCTCAAGGACACTCACGGAACCAGAAAGGAAGTACGCCCAAATTGAAAAGGAGGCACTTGCTATCATTTTTGGAGTAAAGAAATTTCTTAAATATCTTTACGGAGGGAAATTCACACTTATCACTGATCATAAGCCACTGTTGGCCATTCTGGGGCCAAAATCAGCAGTTCCAACGTTGGCAGCATTAAGAATGTAACGCTGGGCACTTATTCTCATGGCCTACAATTATGAGATTGAGTATAAGAAGTTAGCTGATCATGCTAATGCGGATGCTTTGTCACGCCTACCCGAGTAGGGATGAACAACACAGCAGAGGAGGGAAGTATCTTCTATTTTTCACACTTGTAGGAACTTCCTGTGTGTGTAAAAGACATTGAGAGTGCTACTCTTAAAGATCCTGTACTTAGTAAGGTCTGGAACAACACATTAAGTGGCTGGCCAAATTATGTGCAAGATGTAGCATTGAGGCCTTACTTTGTACGCAGACAGGAGTTGTCAGCAAATCAAGGCTGCATTATCTGGGGACAGCAAGTCATCATACCCCCAGGTTATCGACAGATATTACTGGAGGATCTCCATCATGAACATCCAGGTATCTGCCGTATGAAGGCTCTTGCCCGCAGTTACCTTTGGTGGCCAGGCTGTGATGGTGAAATTCAAGAACTGGTGAACAAGTGCTCAGTCTGCCAAGCAGTACAGAAAATGCCAGCTGTGGCACCGTTACATCCTTGGCGGTGGCCAGAAAGAGTGTGGCAAAGAATTCACATCGATTTTGCAGAGAAAGATAAACAGTATTTTTTGGTTGTCATTAATCGCCATTCAAAGTGGTTAAAAGGTTTTCCCCATGTCCCACACCACTTCTCACAACACCATTAAAGTGCTGCGCGGTCTTTTTGCATCATATGGACTGCCAGAAGAGCTAGTTTCAGACAATGGCCCACAGCTGGTGGCAAAAGAGTTTACTCAGTTCCTGGAGAGTAATGGAGTAAAACACACTGCTGTACCAGCCTACCACCCAGCATCAAATGGAGCAGCAGAGAGATCAGTACAAATCCTGAAACGGGCTCTGAGGAATAATGTGCTGGAAGCAGACAGCAAATCTTCCTTGCCACTCAGTCACAGACTTGCAAATTTCCTTCTCCATTACCGCAGCAAACCCCACACAGTGACGGGAAGTACTCCAGCTGAGTTATTCCTGAAACGCCAGTTGAGAACTCGTTTCAGTTTTCTCATGCCGGATTGAAGGAAAACAAGCAGCGCAGAAGCTTCATCATGACAAAAGGGGCTTCCTCTGTTTGCTTTTTCCTGGAAGGAGAGGTGGTTCGCATCAGAAATTTCAGGGGTGGAGTGGGAAAATGGATTCAGGCAAAAATACTGAAAAGACTGGGAACTGTCACTTACCTGATCCAAGAGGGACAGACACAGCGCACAGGGCATGCGGATCACATGTAACCATAGCGAGAAAACATGGAGAGACTGCCAGTTATTTTGTCTCCACCAGTAGCGGAAAATGTGCCTTCAGTACAACTGGACAGTGCTGTTTCAGTTCCATCATCAGGACCATTAGTGAGTCAGACACAAACTAGTCTCATCACGGAACCAGATTCAAGTCCTGCTGAGTTGCCATCAGAACTCAGATCACCCACAACAAAAACCCCACCAGTGATCCGCAGGTATCCAGAAAGGGTTCGAGCACCACCAAACAAACTGAATCTCTAAAGACAATATAAAAAGCTGTGTTAGGTGTACAATACTGTTTGTATAATATGTATGTTATTGTTCACAAATGAGGGTTAAGTGTTCAGTCCTAAAGAAAAAGAATATGGCTTAAGTACAGTTTTTTAAATTAGCCTGCTGCATTTTTTGGTTGGGTTGTTTTTTTTTTGTAACTTTTACCTTTGAAAAGGGAAGGAATGTAATAGAGTGATCTATGTTGTCTGTTGCCATCTCCTGGTGAATGTTGGCTATAGCATAATGGGGTTGCTTTTTGATTGGCCAACGATTTACGTGGTGTTGGGCACCTGCCAGCAAGTGAGTGAGTCTTTTCTGTTGCCCACAGTAAAGAGACGTTATTGACTCCAACCCAATATATTACAGGTGCTTTTTAAATAAATGCAGTTTAGTGGAGTTTGATGTTTTGATCAATAAAATGGCACACACATTTTGTATTAGGGATGTGCACTTAGTACAGGTATTTTTTGGTAATGGTCTAATTGGGTCGGTCCGGGAAGACCGTTAAGATTCTGGAAAAATAAGACGGCTATCAGTATTTTTTAATCCATCTGATCGTCGGAATTATGACAGGCTGTCACATTCACTTCAGGTGCTGCTGCTGTGCATAGCAAAAGACACAAGTAAAATCTGATTATCAGCTTGGAATAACGACAAATAAGAAAGCAAGCCCACAGAAAATATGTAACACAACAATATGTCTTCTAATAACAATATGTCTGCTCATAAGTATCAGTTTACACACAAGTCACTGCTGCCTCCACTACGATTCATCAACCGTCCTCCTAGTGATCCAATAATCCACAGGCCAAAATTAATTCACTCAACAACAAAAAAAGAAACATTGAAGTAATATAATTATCCAATGAGTTGCATCGGCTGACAGGTCTCTAGTCGCCGTCTGATGTCACTCCATTAAAACACACCTTGCTTGAATGCACTCCCACCTAACATGCTAATTGATTGTATTGATTAGTATTATATGGTTGTCATAATACTTTATGTGTTGCACATGAATGCAACACATATATTATTTATAACTGAGTGATGAATAGAAACACAGTGAGGGATCTGTGTGGTCTTCACAAGATGATGACATAACAACTGCACTGCAAACATAGCTGACTTGTTTAAGACTTAAAAAGCAGGCATCAATAAAAGATAACAACAACCTCTTGTGCTAAAAATAAATGATTTTTTTCCACAACTTTATTAATACAAATTATATATAGTACCGATAAGAGTATCAATGAATACAGGTATTGAGAAGTAATATCGATATTGGTATCGATAATGTCGTAGCAATAGATGTCCCTACTTAGGATAATACATTCAGGCTTCAAATGTGTATTTCACATTGTTGGAAAACTCAGATTGGTAATGACTTCTGCACAGACAGAAAGGTACCAATCGTAACATAAGTAATGTGAAAACTAAAGTGATACTTTCAAAATAAAACGTTACAAAGTAAGAGCCTCTGCATAAACGTGTATAAACATAAATAATTTTTAAAAGGAAGCACCAAATATTTTTGTGGCAGTTCATATGTAATGGTTACAAGCATAAAGGAATGTTTAGGAACCACTGAAAGTGTCTAATTTTGTAACACCACTGAAAGAGGCGATGCCAGATTGCTATGACAACCTCATTGCGGCATTACTCTTTCCAAGGATGTGTGCCATTGATTGATCTTTGAAACAAATGTTTTTTACAATGTCTTACGTTCATAAAAGTACCTCAACTTACAAGCTCAATTGGTTCCACGACGAGCTTGTAACTCGCCCATTAAAATGAATTGAAATCAATGGGATCCATGCTTGGCCCTCCTAAAAAACCCCCACTTTTCAGAATCAGAATCCATCTATCCATCCAATTTTCTACCGCTTGTCCCTTTTGGGGTCAGTATTAGAAATACTTTAATAATCCCCGGGGGGAAATTACGATTTTCAGCACATTCCCATTCAAGATCAGACAAACATTACAGGGAGACAGAAAACGATCGCTAACGGTTCCGCCAACTTCCAGCGACCCTTACAAAAAGGTGAGAAACTGGTAAATGCATTGCGTTTGCATTGGGTGGGGGAGGGAAGAGAAAAAAGTCAGTCTAACGCTGCGCCCCTGGAGAGGGGGTCCAGACTGAGGCCAAGGAACCTCATAGCCATAGCTAAGCCTTAGTAAGAGGGAAACATCAAACATCAAAGAACACAAAGAGCGGAGCTGATGCAATCAGTCATTTCTACACACAGCTACAAAAGTAAAACGAGAACAACAACAACAAAGAACAAAAAAACATATACACTGTGGTGGCTTCTGCAGTGTTCCCGGGGTGGGGTGAGAATGGCCAGAAACAGGAGCAGACCCAACAAAGAAACCAAGACACTCGGCCGCCCACCAACTCTCGGCCAGTGTCCAGTCCGCATGGATGAGCGAGGATATTTATTTAACAATGTTGATACGAAACATACCTTTTGTAAAGAAAAACACAATTTTAGGATAAGAAATATTGTAGGAAAAACAATACAATAAAAGACAAACGGACAACTACAGTAGTTTTATGAAATAATGTATTAATGCTCAGCATTTCATTTGGGGAGCAGACTTCTTTAGGTGTTTCTTCTGAACTTGTAACAATAGGAATTATTATGCACATAGACGCCTTTAAAGGCCTACTGAAATGAGATTTTCTTATTCAAACGGGGATAGCAGGTCCATTCTATGTGTCATACTTGATCATTTCGCGAAAGGATTTAGTAGAGAACATCCACGATAAAGTTCGCAACTTTCGGTGCTAAGACAAAAGCCCTGCCTCTACCAGAAGTCGCAGACGATGACGTCGCAAGTGTGGGGGCTCCTCACATATTCACATTGTTTATAATGGGAGCCTCCAACAAAAAGTGCTATTCGGACCGAGAAAACGACAATTTCCCCATTAATTTGAGCAAGGATGAAAGATTCGTGTTTGAGGATATTGATAGCGACGGACTAGAAAAAAAAACAAAAAAATTAAAAATGCGTTTGCATTGGGACGGATTCCGATGTTTTTAGACACATTTAGTAGGATAATTCTGGGAAATCCCTTATCTTTCTATTCTGTTGTTAGTGTTTCAGTGAGTTAAATAGTACCTGATAGTCGGAGGTGTACGTCCACGGGTGTGTTGACGCGCAGTGTCTCAGGGGAGTCGACGGCAGCTATGGACGACACAAGCTCAGCTTTTCTCCGGTAAGAAGCGACTTTTTATCCACAATTTTCTCACCGAAACATGCTGGTTGACATTCCGTCCTGTTTCATGTTCGCTTGACCGCGCTGTGATCCATAGTAAATTTTCACCTCCAGGAATTTTAAACAAGGAATCACCGTGTGTTTGTGTGGCTAAAGGCTAAAGCTTCCCAACTCCATCTTGCTACTTTGATTTCTCCAATATTAATTGAACAAATTGCAAAAGATTCAGCAACACAGTTCTTCAATATACTGTGTAATTATGCCGTTAAAGCAGACGACATTTAGCTGTGTGTGTGCGTAGCGCTCACACTTCCTAAAGACGTCTTGCGTACACGTCATCATTACACAATGTTTTCAAGACGAAACTCCCAGGAAATTTAAAATTACAATTTAGTTAACTAAAAAGGCCATATTGGCATGTGTTGCAATGTTAATATTTCATCATTGATATATAAACTATCAAACTGCGTGGTGGGTAGTAGTGGGTTTCAGTAGGCCTTTAAGTTACAGTTCAAAGTTGACCGCGAGCTGTGTCTGTGTACCAAAATTTTGATTGTCCAATTTAGAGACAGAACGTATTAAAACTGGGCAGCTTCTCTATATTTTCATGCATACATGTCTGTTGTTAGCTGCATGCCGTTGAGATTGGCTAAGGCTTTGAGTGCCGCGGCTGGGCCCGACTCGCTGTGTCGCTCGCATGTTTTTAATGGTTGTTTTTTTCTGATTCGGGCATCCGCTTCTTCTCCTTTGCCCTAACTTTCACAGATCTGAAGGTTTGAGGGCAAGATTGTGGATTTGTGCATAGTCACTACCTTAACCGGCGACGGGTAACATCATAACTTAAATTATGCTCACAACTTAAAGCCTGACAGTCGGGGTAAATTACTCTTAGCTTGAGGTACCGCAGTACAAGGACGAAGATGTTTTTTCATTCATCTCGCTGGCACTAACGCTACCTCCCCCCAGCCCTTCCCAGGCAGAGGATCGAGCTGTTGTTCGACAAGGCCTTCTACATCGAGGCGTCCTTTGAGTGTCGTTTCGACCACATCGAGGTGCGTGACGGCCCCTTCAGCTTCTCGCCGCTCATCAATCGCTTCTGTGGTGCCCCCTCTCCGGGACTGGTCCTGTCCAGCGGCCGCTTCATGTGGATCCGCTTCTTCAGTGACGAGGAGCTGGAGGGCATCGGCTTCCAAGTCCGCTACAGCTTCACGGCAGGTGATGACATTTGTTCCTCTGGTAGCCTTAATTGTTTGCAATGATGGTGAAATCACACGTAAACATCTCCATCCAAAGACCCAGAGTTCCATCTGCATGTGGGAGGACTCTTAAACCCAATCCCAGGTAGTGAAAGAACGCAGCTACTTTTTACATCCAAACCTGATGACTTAGCAATTCCCTTCTTCAGATTGTCAGTTTGAGTTGACGGGGGCTGACGGCATGATCCGGTCCAGTCAGGTTGAAGAAGAGTATAAGGTGAAGCCAGACCAGGCTGTGGACTGCATCTGGACCATACGCACTCTCTCAAAAAACAAGGTATCTCACACGTTACATCGTTTGTTGCTTTATTCAAAGTCAAATTATTGAGCAGAAATAGATACATTTGAATAAAAATCAACTCATATTTCCAAAAAAATTACAAAAGTAGGACTTAATTTCACTTATACCTAAATTATGGGCCTCTCATTTTCAGTGACACGCTGATTTTCTGGGGCCAATTTTATTATTTTTTAGAATACAGTTTGCACTTAACTCAAAGCTTAGCAGGCCTACATCATTTCTCTATATTTTTCTCAAGCTGCTACCCCAAATTACTTTGGCACACCCCAGTGTACATTTTCCTGAGGAAACTCTCCTGAAGGAATCAATAAAGCACTATCCATCTATCTATCTATCTTTGTGTACAAACGTATATGTATTGAGCACTGTGGCTTAAGCTTACAAATTACTGTTGAAAAATTGAAAAACGACTTTGTGAATATTGGACCAAATCTGGAAGAAAGGTCGGATTACCAATCTCATGCCAATTGAGAACTTCAATGATACTAATGACAGAAATCCCAACTCCTAAGGAGGAAATTATCAAAATTGTGAATATTCGTAAACCCAAGACCTCAACTGATTGTAACTGAATTTGATATGGAAACAAAGAAACCTTTAACCTGAATCAGCAACCTATGGTTTCAAAGAGGTACTGTCACGCTTGGTAAAAGGATTGGACTCAGATGTAGAGTTGGGACTTTAGACAGGCTTTTATTTTGACAACTTCCTTTTACCTCCAAAGTCAAGAAATAACAATATCTATAATCACAAAAAAACTACTCGGCGAAAAGGTTCCAGAAAAAGAAAGAACAACCGAAAATCACTCCAAACGGAGAAAACACAAAAGTAAAGACGAACTATAATTGACGCCGTATATGCTATAAAAAGTATTTAACAAAAAACGCTCCAACAGAGGACCAAAACAACATCTATGAAAATTTCTACACTACCTAATCTAATAAAGTTTTAACAAAAATAGTCACTCAAAAAGTTGAGGAATGAATGAAAATGTTTTAACTGAAACTTACCACTGCGGCCGAATAACGGAATAATCAAAATCACTCTGCTGAGGAGGAAGAAAGGAAAACTCAAAATATTCACAAAGGGGTTCAGGCTCAAGGGACATAAACACGAGACAAGGCAAGGCATGGACAAGGACATGGATGCTAGAGAGCACGAATAAACAAGACAATGTGGCACAGAACAAAGGAAGGAGTGAAGTGAATTAAGTGAAGTGAATTATATTTATATAGCACTTTTCTCTAGAGACTCAAAGCGCTTTACATAGTGAAACCCAATATCTAAGTTACATTTAAACCAGTGTGGGTGGCACTGGGAGCAGGTGGCTAAAGTGTCTTGCCCAAGGACACAACGGCAGTGACTAGGATGGCGGAAGCGGGAATCGAACCTGCAACCCTCAAGTTGCTAGCACGGCCGCTCTACCAACCGAGCTATGCCGCCCCATAGGAGTGAGCTTATAAAACACATGAAGGTAATAGGGAACAGCTGGAAACAATTAGAGAACAGGGATGATGTCAGACTGATGACACAAAAGGAAGGGCAAGTGACCTGAAACGAGAGGAGAATTACTTTTCAATTTAAAACATGCAAACCATAAGACAGAAAAACCCAAGACAAGACATCCCTCACCGCGGTGTGACAGGTACATTCCGAGACAAAAGCTGTACAGATTTATAAGAATGGAGACAAACACCAGTTTATAAACGTTTGCCCTGTTTACCAACTTCCGCAAGTTCCTAAAATAATTCACAAAACTATTAGACAACAGATTGGACAAATTCATGAATAAAAGCGGAATACAGATACAGAGCAACATCTCAACCCCAATGGCATTAATCAAAATGACTAGGGAGATTACAAATGCAATAGATGGTAAGCAATGTGCAGCTGCAGCGTGTATGGATCTAACAAAAGTTCACCAAATTTTAATAATAAAATTAGAACATTATGGTATCAGAGGGTTGGTCTTGAACTGGGTAACAAGCTACTTGACCAACAAGAAGCAATATGCAATTAATATGTACAGACCTAACTGCTAGGCATCTCTGCCTGTCGCACCTCCTCCAGTGCACTTCGAGGTCAGCTGCAGGGTCGTCAGCTGGTGCCACCGTTCACTGATGTTTCTCCCCCAAGCCAGGACACCTCGCGGTGGGGGGGCAGTGGCTACGCGGGGACGTCTCCCCGCGCCACTCCCTGCAACTGACCTCACTGGGGTGTTGAGCCCCAAGTGTTGTCCCTCCTTCTTAACCACATCCAGAAACTTGCCTTCTCTGCCTCCTCTGCCAACTCCTTGATGGCCTGCCTCAGGCTGGAACCGGTCATCCCCGCCGCACGCAGGAGCCGGGTTGTAGAACCTCCTACGAAGCCCCTGCATCCAATCTCCACGGGGTGAATGGACGCAGACCAGCCTCCCCCCTTGCAGTCCTCTGCTAGGTTGCTGTACTTTGACCTTTTGAACTCATGTGCTACTGGTATTCCCTCCTCCCATGGCATGGTTAGTTCAATGATGAGGACTTTCTTAGCAGCTGAGGACCACATCACAACGTCTGGTCTTAGCGTTGTCTGTATTACCTCAGTTGGGAAGACTAGCTGCTTGTCCAGGTCTACGCGCATCTCCCAGCCCTTACCAGGGGTAAGCAGAAGTGATGATCTTCCCTTCTCTGTCTTCTGTCCTACCTCACCTGGTTTGATAAAAGTGATGTTTGGCCAATGGGGATCTGTGGCGTTGTTTGCCCCGACTCTGCATCTCTCTAACAGCTCTGCCAACTTCCTCAGCACCTGATTGTGTCGCCACCGGAAGCGCCCCTGCGTCAGCGCGACGTTGCAACCTGAAAGGATGTGCTTGAGTCCTGCATTGTCTTTGCTGCACAGGGAGCACTTGCTATCGCTTCCGAACCACTGGGCGAGGTTTCGAGGGCATGGCAGGGTGTCATACGCTGCCCTCACAAGGAAGCTTAGCCGAGATTGAGGAGTTCGCCAGATGTCGGCCCAGGTTATGACTCTTTGAATGGTATCCTCCCAGCGAGTCCATGCCCCCTGTTTTCCCTGTGATACGGCCTTGACCCGATACTGGTCTTGTGCCACTTGTGTGACCTCTTCCACCACCATGGCCTTCCTCTGCTGTCTCGTGGCTTTGGACCAGAACTGGACTGGTTTCCCCCATCCCAGTCCTGCCCGGCTGTCTTGGACTCTTCCCAGGATCTCCTTATATTTCAGCCTCGAGACAGCTTGGTCCACTTCTACCTGGGCCCTCCACTTTTGTCCAGTGCGGACAGTCACCGCTGCACTCTTCACAGCTTCGTCTCTTGATTCCCTCATCTCCAGTACAAGGCGAGTCTTCTCCTGCCTGTAACCCAGATTGATGGACTTTAGAGGAAGTTGCAGAATGTTCTTGCCAAAAAGACCTGTGTCCGAGAAACAGCGGGGGAGGCCCAGCCACTTCCTGATATAACCGTTGGCGGTGCTGTCCATCTTGCTGGCCTGAGAAGCTAGGAGAACACACCTCTGCTTATGGTTTCATCTCTATACAAACAACATTTGTAAAGTTACAAAGGACTTCAAGTTAGTATTATTTGCAGATGATACAACTGCATTTTGGGGGACGGCGTGGCGAAGTTGGGAGAGCGGCCGTGTCAGCAATCTGAGGGTTCCTGGTTCAATCCCCACCTTCTACCATTCTAGTCACGTCCGTTGTGTCCTTGAGCAAGTCACTTCACCCTTGCTCCTGATGGGTCCTAGTTAGCGTATTACATGGCAGCTCCCGCCATCAGTCTGTGAATGTGTGTGTGAATGGGTGAATGTGGAGAATAGTGTGAAAGCGCTTTGAGTCCCTTAAAAAAAAAGGTATAAAAGCGTTATACAAGTACAACCCATTTACCATTTTGTTCAGGAGAGAACACACAGAAGCTAATACAAACGTTATCAATGAGAAAAGATGGTTTAACAAAAACAGACTATCTTTGATTATCAGTAAAACTAAAATAATGATATTCAGTAACAGTAGAAGAGAAAGTCAAACAGAAACACGAATAGACAAAGTAGATATTAGTAAAATAATTACACATTTTGGGTGTAATAGTGGATGACAAAATGAATTTGAAATCTCATAAAAAATACACAACGTTAGGTGGCAAGAATAAAATGAGGATAGCAAGAAATGTTCTGAACAAAAAAAACACTTCATATCCTTTACTGCTCACTAGTGTTACCACATCTGAGTTACTGTGTAGAAATATGGGGAAATAAATACAATAGTACGCTTTATTCACTTACGGCGTCACAAAAAAGAGCAATTAGAAAAATACATAAGGTTAGATACAGAGAACATACTAACACTTTTTTTTATTGAATCACAAATATTGAAATTCAATGACTTGGTGCTAAAATGATGTGCAGGTTTTGGGGACCTGTGTGTTGGGGGGTGTTTGTGCAGAGTTGAAAGGAGGTGCTGGACACTTGGGCATGGAAATGGCTTTGTCAATCCATATACAGGAAGTATTTATAAGACGAGCATTCACCTGGGCAAAGGAGGAAATAGGAGAGAGGACAGGATTGAATTGTCATACTTTTGTTGGACACTTGAATACACGCTTTAATATGCGCTTTAAAATGCTCTTTAATACATACTTTAATATACACTTTGTAATATGCTTAAAATAAGCTCCGCATACGCAACGTTATCCTTACTGCCCTATGAAATACAAAGTAATGTTTTCTAATAAATACACAAAACGCTGTATGGATCTTGGTGTCAAGCTATAAGAATTCCTTTCCACTTCTCACCAAGCAGAAGGAAAGGAAACAAACTATCACCTGCTAAGAATGTACAAAAATTATTCTCAACAAATGAGGAGAAATATAACATTAGGTAAAAAACGTAACTTCAAACATTTGTATGCACGTACAACACTTAAAATCTTTAGTATGTGGAATTAAATAATGGAATGGATTTAACAAATAAGTCAAACAAAGTACTAATATGTTCCAATTTAGTCAACTTTTCAAACTCAAAGTATATGCAAAGCACAAAGAATTAGTATCCTAAAAAACAATGTATACTTTGTTAAAATATGAGATCATAATATACATCTCTGCATGTGACTGTAGGAGCATAAATGCTGTTCAAGTTATTATACATTTTATGGAAAGTGCTTTATGTTTATTCAGCCAAGAGGGGACTATTTACTTCAGTTGAATAATACGAAAATGTATATATTGCACGCTTATAATAATTAAAAGGTACACTTTATTTGTAATCATTACATTTGTGTGAATAATTTGATAAGGTACTATTTTATACTGCTTTAATACAGTGAAGAATATGTAACTGTTTAATTGCATTTATGGCGGAAGGATCTGTGTGGTAATTAGGTTTGGACACAATGTATTATGGTTATGGCAGTCAGGTATATGGAATCGAACCACACAGTTTTTTTTACCTTACTCTTTCTTTTTCTTACTTTTTCCTGCTCGCTTCATTTTGCCATTCATTTTCCCCACATCGTTATTGTTTGACGTTTTTGACTAATTAAGTTCACAAGTAAACAATACAATATAAAGAGGAGCATTTGGAGTTTTGTTTGTTGTTGCCGCAGCAAGCGGGGAGCAGGAGAAAGTAGAGGAGCGTCAAGCTAAGGCTTCATTAGTAAACTACAGTGACCTTAAATATATTTAACTATTTATGGATAACTTTTTGATGCACTATTTTTGGATTTAAATTATGCACAAATTGAGAAAAGGAAGTAAATAAATATGTTAGAAATGGAAATGGAAATGGGGTAAATTTAAACAAACTCTGCTTCTTCCCACTCCGTTTCGAACATGTAGTAATGAGACACTGGAAGTATGTGATGTATCAGGATGTAATTGTGTTTGAGATCAATGATGAACCCGAATCTATACATGAAGCGTCATCTTATTTCTGGAGAAAGAAGGCTACTGTTATGATCCCTTGCCCGGATTATAGTTTGTTTGCATTTTTTTTAGGTTTTAATTCATTTCTGGTTTAAGTTCTGTTTCAGCACCCCTGCTTTGTGTTTCTTGGTTGTCATGGGTGCTGAATGTTTTCACCTGCCTCTGATTCGTGTTCGGGACGCTCACCTGTATTTAGTCCTCCTTGTCGCCTCACTCAGTCCGATGTTTTTGTTTGCTCTCTTGCAAACGGTTACGTGTGTTACTCTGGATTCCTGAACTAAGCTTTGCCTTTTCTTGTGCAGATGCTTTGTTTTCCTGTGCTATAGCCACGCTTGTTTTGTTTGTTTTCTGTATTTCTTTTGAATGATTTATAGAAATAAATCATTTCCTACCTGTACCCTTGTCTCCGGAGTTCCTGCTGCATCGCTTGGAAGAACAATCCGTGTATCACCATGTGTTCCCAACGTAACAGCTACGTTACAAAGTCACAAGGCCACCCATGAACAGGACAGTAGTCTCAGTTGTTTTTAGGGGTGAAAATATGAGAAATGATGACGGCCCACTGATAAAGCCAATAACAATAAAAATAGCTGCGATAACTGATTACAAAAAATGCTTGGATGTGGCTGGGTGAGGGTGAGTTGATTGATTGATTGATTGATTGATTGATTGATTGGTTGATTGATTGATTGATACTTTTATTAGTAGATTGCACAGTACAGTACATATTCCGTACAATTGACCACTAAATGGTAACACCCGAATAAGTTTTTCAACTTGTTTAAGTCGGGGTCCACGTTAATCAATTCATGGTAAAATGAGCAAATCAAGCACTCCTTTTTTCCTGCTTGTGGTAAACTTCCACTGAGCTCAGTGTCAACAATCATGGCTCGACTCTCTCACAGAAGACTTTTCACATTCCATTTGCACCAAATGTTCTGAAAACGTTCCACGAGGAGGCAAAGACAAATACATACAAATACATACTTGCCAACCTTCCCGATTTCCCCGGGAGACTGCCAATTTTCAGTGCCCCTCTCAAAAACCTCCCGGGGCAACCATTCTCTCGAATTTCTAACGATTTCCACCCGGACAACAATATTGGGGGCGTTCCCTAAAGCCACTGCCTTTAACCTCCGCTTTTCCTCCATCCAACAGCATAATATATGCAGCTTTTACACACACATAAGTAAATGCAAGGCATACTTGATCAACAGCCATACAGGTCACCTTGAGGGTGGCCTTTTAAATAACTTTAACACTGTTACAAATATGCGCCACACTGTGAACCCACACCAAACAAGAATGACAAACACATTTCAGGAAAACATCTGCACCGTAACACAACATAAACACAATAGAACCCCCTGCAGCACTACCTCTTCTAGGACGCTACAATATACACCCCCCGGTACCACAAAATCCCGCTTACCCTAACCACTCCCCCCCCCCCCCCCGCCCCTCCCCCAACCCCCCATTTCCCGAATTTAGAGGTCTCAAGGTTGGCAAATATGGACACATCAGACCTAAGCAGTGGCAGATGCTGGTCTCTCAAGGAAGGGAAGCTCAATTTTTAGCTTAAATCATAAAATGTATTTGGTTTATTTATCTGTAAATTTTACCCTCTGTTCCTTTTTAAGAAAGTGATCTGTGACCCTGTCGTACCAAGAAGGCCTCCTTTCCAGGGATTTGACAAGTGTCCTCTCAATGGCCAGCAGAGCTGGGCTGCTTGAACAGCCTTGGCCCATGGTGTTGTGGGTGTAAGACTTGAGCCACTTTAAACAGAAGAAGCTCCTCTCTACACCTGCAGATGTAGCTCCAATTGTTGCCGCTAATGTCAATAGTCTGTACACTTGTTTGCATTTGTGTGCATTACAAATGTATGTTTTGTTGTTCAATAGGGACTGGAGCGAGGCTAGTGCGAAATGTGTCCGCCTGTGAGTGCTTTGAGACGGAGGAGGGGTTCAGCAGAAGCTTCCACAGAAGTTTACAGCACAAGATCGCTGATTTGCGCATTTCGCTGTTAATCAAAAAGGGAATCGGCCTTAGACAGATCATCCAATCATCATGCAGAAGTTGAGCGTCCGGGCCAGCCGAGGCTAGCTCACAGCCCCATAGACCCCAGAGACGCTGAGCGTCCGATGGACGGGACAAAGCCCAGCATTTATCCGACTCGTCTTGTTTCGCTGCAAACACCACTGCCCCAAAGACTCCCAGAGATGCTGAGAGTCCGATGGGCGGAACAAAGCCCAGCATTTATCCAATGACTCGTCTTGTTTGGCTTCCTCATCTAACTCTGAGGTCGGCGAGCGCCTATACTGTTTAAAGCACAGTGAAGCTGCGGGAATGAGAGAGAGGAAATTCGTGTCGTTACCAGTGATAAGAAGCTGATTCTGAACAAAAGAGTGCATTGTATTTAGTCAATAACATGTACACACAATGCTATATATTTAATCACTTATTTTTGTACATTTTAGGGGAAGCTGAGCTTCCCTTGCAGTCTTAGAGCAATCGCCACTGGACCTTAGATTGCAGGCTGTACAGTCCATCCATAATCTTCATTTATTACATCTGAGCAGACCTACATTCCTGCAACTTCATATTGTTTTTTGCAGATTTACCTGCGGTTCTTAGAATACCAGATGGAGAACTCCAATGAATGCAAGAAGAACTTTGTGGCTGTTTATGATGGCAGCAATGCCATCGAGGATCTGAAGGTAATAATTCCTTTGATTGATTGATTTCAAACTTTTATTTGTAGATTGCACAGTACAGTACATATTCCGTAAAATTGACCACCTGAATACGTTTTTCAACTGGTTTAAGTCGTGGTCCACGTAAATCAATTCATGGTATAAATATATACTGTCAGCATGATACAGTCATCACACAAGTTAATCATCAGTGTATATACATTGAATTATTTACATTATTTACAATCCGGGAGAGGGGGGGGGGGGGGGGGGGTTGGTTGATGTCAGCGCTTCAGTCATCAACAATTGCATCATCTGAGAAAGGGACATTGACTCAGTGTAGGTCTGACTTCGTAGGATATGTACAGCGAGCAGTGAACATAGTGAGTTCAGAAAGCATAAGAACAATTATATACATTCGATTATTTACATTTTGAGTATTTACATTCCGGGGAGGTGGGATGTGGAGGGTGGAGGGTGTTAGTCTAGGGTTGAAGTTGCCTGGAGGTGTTCTTTTAGTGCGGTTTTGAAGGAGGATAGAGATGCACTTTCTTTTACACCTATTGGGAGTGCATTTCATATTTATGTGGCATAGAAGGAGAATGAGTTAAGACATTTGTTGGATCGGAATCTGGGTTTAACGTGGTTTGTGGAGCTCCCCCTAGTGTTGTGGTTATGGCGGTCATTTGCGTTATGGAAGTAGTTTGACATGTACTTCGGTATCAGGGAGGTGTAGCGGATTTTATAGACTAGTGCTACTTTATAGACTCAGTGCAAGTTGTTTCACTCTGTCCTCCACCCTGAGCCAGCCCACTTTGGAGAAGTGGATCGGAGTGAGGTGTGATCTGGGTTGGAGGTCTAGAAGTAACCTGACTAGCTTGTTCTGGGATGTTTGGAGTTTAGATTTTAGGGTTTTGGAGGTGCTGGGGTACCAGGTGGCGCATGCGTAATCGAAAAAAGGTTGAATGAGAGTTCCCGCTAAAATCTTCATGGTGCTTTTGTTGAACAGAGAGGAGATTCTGTAGAGAAATCTTGTTCGTTGGTTGACCTTTTTGATTACCTTGGTTGCCATTTTATCGCAGGAAAGATTAGCCTCTAGAATGGAACCTACGTAGGTGACCTCGTCTTTTCTGGTGATAACAATGTCACCCACTTTAATAGTGAAGTCACTGACTTCCTTAAGGTTGATTTGGGACCCAAATAGGATGGATTCCATTTTACCTAAGTGTATGGATAGCTTATTGTTAGCGAGCCAGGTGCAAATTCTACAGAGTTCAGCACTGAGGATTTTTTCCACCTGTGATTTGTCCTTGCCGGATGCTGATGACATGTTGTTTACATATATTAAAAACAGTAAAATGTCCTAATATACTGCCTTGGGGGACTCCACAGCATACTGAGAGGGGGTAGAGGTGCCGGTCACCTCTAACACCTGTTTCCTCCCCTCCAAGTAAGATTGCATCCAGCTCGTTGCGGTTTATCAAATCCGATTGCTCTGAGCGTATCCAACAGTGTAGCGTGGTAAACGGTGTCAAAGGCTTTCTGAAGGTCCAGCACGACCATGCCGCAGTATATGCCCGCGTACACTTAATGTTTGATGTGGTCGGTCAGATAGAGAAGGCATATGTCAGTGGAGTGGTTAGTTCTGAAGCTGGATTGGAATTAGTACATGAGTTTTTTAGTGGCAAGGTATCTATCGACCTGTTCACAAACAATGGAAACAGGTCGGTAGTTACCAGGTTCAAATTTGCTTCCTTTTTTAAAAAAGCGGAGTTACTCTTGCTATCTTGAAATCTTTTGGTACTTGGCCTTGTTCAATTGAGAGGTTTATTATGTGTGTGATGATTGGGGCAATGGTGTTGGCAGAGTCCCTGGGGAATCTGGAGGGGATATTGTCAAGGCCGATGGCCTTGTTTAGGTGGAGCGTGCTCAATTTTTTAAGCACCTCGTCAGCTGAGACCATTTCTAATTTTGAAATCGTTGTTGGATACTCCTAGCTTTCTGTAGTAGGCTTTAAAGGCCTACTGAAATTAGATTTTCTTATTCAAACGGGGATAGCAGGTCCATTCTATGTGTCATACTTGATCATTTCGCGATATTGCCATATTTTTGCTGAAAGGATTTAGTAGAGAACATCGACGATACAGTTTGCAACTTTTGGTCGCTAATAAAAAAGCCTTGCCTATACCGGAAGTCGCAGACGATGACGTCACCCGTGTGAGGGCTCCTCGCATCTTCACATTGTTTATAATGGGAGCGTCCAACAAAAAGAGCTATTCGGACCGAGAAAACGACAATTTCCAAATTAACTTGAGCAAGGATGAAAGATTTGTGGCTGAAGATATTGATTGCGAAGGACTAGAAAAAAATAAAAATAAAAACTAAAGTTAAAAAAAAAAGGCGATTGCATTGTGAGCGATTCAGATGTTTTTAGACACATTTACTAGGATAATTCTCGGAAATCCCTTGTCAATTTATTGTGTTGCCAGTGTGTGTCATACGGGTGTCTTGACGCCAGTCTCTGAGGGAATTAGTCACGGCAGCAGCAGCACGACATATGATCTCCGGTAGGAGGCTACTTTTTTATCACAATTTTCTCACCGAAACCTGCCGGTTGACTAGTGGTCGGGATCCATGTTCGCTTGACCGCTTGGATCTATAGTAAAGCTTCACCTACGGGAATTTTAAACAAGGAAACACCGTGTGTTTGTGTGGCTGAAGGCTAAAGCTCCCCACCTCCATCTTTCTACTTTGACTTCTCCATTATTAATTGAACAAATTTCAAAAGATTCAGCACACATATGTCCAAAATACTGTGTAATTGCGCGATGAGAAGAGACGACTTTTAGCCGCTAATGGTGCCGTGCTAATATGTCCCCTCCAACTCGAGACATCACGCGCACGCATCATCATACGCGTCATCATACACGTCATCATTCCGCGACGTTTTCAACAAGAAACTCCACGGGAAATTTAAAATTGTAATTTAGTAAACTAAACCGGCCGTATTGGTATGTGTTGCGATGTTAATATTTCATCATTGATATATAAACTATCAGACTACGTGGTGGGCAGTAGTGGGTTTCAGTAGGCCTTTAATGTGTTCTAAACCAAAACGACCAGAGTGTTGGGACAGCTTGTTAAGTAGAGTTATGGCTATGCTGGTGAAAAAGGTGTTAAGTCTGCTTCCTACCTCCATTTTTTCTGTAATGAGGGAGTCACCCTCCTTGATGTTGATGTTGGTGAGTTTGGTGTTAAGTTTCTGGCTGCAGACAGGAAGCTGGTTGTTGAAGATTTTCTTGAGCTCACATGGCTTATTTGTGTTTTCCTCTATTTTGTCGTTAATGTCATTTTTTTTAAAGAATGCATTCAGGTCTTACATTGTATCTCAACTGAGAGAAAACTCCATCATTTTGTTGGCCACAGGCCAAGTTTTGTAGCACCGTGGCCAATGACATCATGCTGGACACGGGCGTGGGCGTGGTGAGGATGTGGGCGGACGAGACCAGCCGCCTCAGCCGCTTTCGGATGCTCTTCACGTCTTTCGCAGACCGTAAGCTCCTCTTTTTTTAAACATTGCCCTGTTATTGCGACGTGTAACAGTACCCTCTAGTGGCAACACTGCATATCTCATGTGTTGCAGCTCCTTGCATGGGCAGTGCCTTCTTCTGCCACAGCAACATGTGCATCAACAACTCTCTGGTGTGCAACGGAGTACAAAACTGTGTCTTTCCCTGGGACGAAAGCAACTGCAAAGGTGGGACTTTGTTTACGCTTAATAGGGCTTACCGTGGAGACGCAATGCATCATGGGTCTCAGACCCGACTACAGAAAAATATTTAAGGGGGGCCATTACATTTTAACACGGGGCCCTCTGCCATAAATTGATTCCTGCAAAATAATGGAATACTGGATTGAACTTACAGTTGTGATGTCACGATCGATGACTTGCCTGCTGATGGCATCATGGGAGTAAAAATCCAATGAGTTTATCCCAGTTGTACACATATTACTATGTGGAACAATGTTAAAACATGTTCATCTGAATAGGAAAAGCATTTAATTGGCTTCATACATAACTCCGCCCCTCTTTCACTAATTATAGAGCTGTGATTGGATACACTCCCAACTTGTCCCACCCATCCACAAGACAAAATTAAATATATGTCGCGAACCTCAATACACCCTTTTCATGTGATGTCATTCATCCGGGTCACGAAGGGTCGTGCGCCATTTTGAAAGGCAAACAATCGTCACGCAGTTTGATTTTCAATAGTTTCTATTCACAGCCAAAAGCACACAATATGGTAGTTTCGTTTTAAATGTTATGGTTAGTAACATCCATCCATCATCATCTTCCGCTTATCCGAGGTCGGGTCGTGGGGGCAACAGCCTAAGCAGGTAAGCAGGGAAACCCAGACTTCCCTCTCCCCAGCCACTTCGTCTAGCTCTTCCCGGGGGATCCCGAGGCGTTCCCAGGCCAGCCGGGAGACATAGTCTTCCCAACGTGTCCTGGGTCTTCCCCGTGGCCTCCTACCGGTTGGACGTGCCCTAAACACCTCCCTAGGGAGGCGTTCGGGTGGCATCCTGACCAGATGCCCGAACCACCTCATCTGGCTCCTCTCGATTTGAAGGAGCAGCGGCTTTACTTTGAGTTCTTCCCGGATGACAGAGCTTCTTACCCTATCTCTAAGGGAGAGACCCGCCACACGGCGGAGGAAACTCATTTCGGCCGCTTGTACCCGTGATCTTATCCTTTCGGTCATGACCCAAAGCTCATGACCATAGGTGAGGATGGGAACGTAGATCGACCGGTAAATTGAGAGCTTTGCCTTCCGGCTCAGCTCCTTCTTCACCACAACGGACCGGTACAACGTCCGCATTACTGAAGACGCCGCACCGATCCGCCTGTCAGGTTAGTAACATGTTCATTAATAAACAAGGTTACCTTCAGGCTTACCTTGTTTAGCATTTAGGCTAATACACAGTACTAATTATAACTAAACATGGTTAACATTATCAATATCATATGCATGTGCCAGGACGAACTAAATCAAACTTAGACATTCATACACAAACTAAAGTAAAGCTTCGAAATGTTTAAGCTACATTTTTGTAAAGCCATTAGTTAAAACGACATCATGCCAATTGTTCATGGAAGAAAATTGAATTAGGCCCTAGATGTATTGTTACTTAGTAACTGTATACACAGTACTAGGAAAGAATTTGAAATACAGTAATGAGTATAAATTGCCTTTTTTACTAGTTAAAATAAATACGGTACAGATTTACATACCCTGCCTGTCACCAAAACTTTCCCATTTTTCCTCATGCTGTACACATCTTTCACCCAACCATTCACGAACTGGTTGTTTCTGATCATGGAAATGTATAAGAAAGAAAAACAAAAAAAACAATGACAGTGTCAATTGTACGTGGCTTGTAAATATGCATTTTCACGAAAGGAATAAAAATAAATGATGATGATGAAGCCTCGAGTGATTTGAAAGCCTTTAACTCTTCCATAGTATAAGCACTTTTGGAACAAACCAGATAATTTAGAATGTCTATGTATGTTATAGCAGGAAGGCATTTGTGGTCAGCAGTCATTTTAGTTTTACAAACTTCGTATGGATAGATACCAATGCATTCTGTCTTGCTGGCGTATCTTTGTCTCGTTTGTTTATCCATACCATCTCTGTACCGCTTCTTTGGTGTTTTACTGGGCATTTGCGTTGGTTTTGTAAGATTACTGATATTAGAACCGGTTTTGTGCAGTGGAATGCAGCGAAGCGAGTAAACAATGAAAGCTTGCCTCTCAAAATGGCCGCCCGCAAAGCATCATGTGATGGGGTAATCGAGTGTGAGAATGATGTATTACTGCCACAATGAATAATTCAGGGGGGGAAAACAGGTATTAGTGAGATTTGGCCTCATTTTCAGTGCGACAGCGAAGCCAAGGAAGTCGGTTAGTGAGCAAAGAAACTGATGCCTGTAATATATCAGCCGAAGAAATCGACAAACATTTCACGCCATCCCCTTTGATTAATTGATTGATTGATTAAAACTTTTATTAGTAGATTGCACAGCACGGTACATATTCCGTACAATTGAGCACTAAATGGTAACACCCTAATATGTTTTTCAACTTGTTTAAGTCGGGGTCCATGTTAATCAATTCATGGTACATGTTGGTGTTTTCACGTACATGTTTTATGCTCTTACACCTGACAATTGTTAGCTGTTAAGTCGCAGCGGCAAAGCTACAAACAACGTACAGTCAAAAATACTTTTAGCCAAGGGTATGCACAAAAATAAATTAGTGTTATTTTCGGAGATGTAGCGCAGTGATCAGAGTATTTAAAAGTAACAATGGGCTTGTTTTTTTTTTTTTTTTTAGAAAACCCTGCTTATAAAAGAGGACCTTGATCATCTCAGACACATGAAAGCTGAGATTAGGCACAATTTAAACAACTTTGCATTCTGAAATTCTTCTCGGGCATTACAACCGACTGCATGGACTACATAAATATAGACACATTTGGTGGCCCTTTTACTATTTCTCGTCCATTGAACATGCTCATATCTCATAAAAATCAATTCCAGAGTTTTTTATTCTTTTTTTCAGGTAGGGGACTTTTGGACTAGGTTACAGTTTGTCTCCGTACGGTCCCTTGTCTAGTTTTTTTTTTTTTTTTCATTTCACGGGTGTCAAACTAGTTTTAGCTCAGGGGCCACATGGAGGAAAATCTATTCCCAAATGGGCTGTACATACTTGCCAAGCCTCCCGAGGTTTCCGGGAGACTCATGAATTTCAGTGCCCCTCCCGAAAATCTCCCGGGGCAAACATTCTACAGAATTTCTCCCGGGTGGGGGCGTGCCTTAAAAGCACTGCCCTTAGCGTCCTCTACAACCTGTCTTCACGTCCGCTTGTCCTCCATACAAAGAGCGTGTCGACCCAGTCACAAGATATATGCGGCTTTTACAGACACACATAAGTGAATGCAAGCATACTTGGTCAACAGCCATACAGGTCACACTGAGGGTGGCCGTATAAACAACTTTAACACTGTTACAAATATGCGCCACACTGTGAACCCACACCAAACAAGAATGCTAAACACATTTCGGGAGAACATTCGCACTGTATCACAACATAAACACAACAGAATAAACACCCAGAACCCCTTGCAGCATTAACTCTTACGGGACGCTAAAATATACACCCATGCTATCACCAAACCCCGCCCACCTCAACCCCCACCAATCTCCCGAATTCGGAGGTCGCAAGGTTGGCAATTATGGGGCTGTAATGGTAAATCATGGCATGATAACATAAAAATAAAGACAATCAGCATCAAGGGTTGGAATTGGGGGTTAAATCACCAAAATGATTCTCGAGAGCGGCCACAGCTCCTGCTTACTGCTCCCCTCACCTCCCAGGGGGTGGAACAAGGGGATGGGTGGAATGCAGAGGATCATTTCACCACACCTAGTGTGTGTGTGACTATCAGTGGTACTTTAACTTTAACTCCAGGTTGTTTTTTTTTTTTTTACTTTGGCCAAAAATAGAACAAGCAAATTATGAAAACGTACACATCACAAATAATTCCCTGGACAAAACATTTCAAGTTTGTTGAAAATTCTGAGGAAAACACAATGAGCATGGACTTTGTCCTCGGCCCAAGTATAAACCGTTTGCTTGCCTCACATAATTGCCATTGTGACATCCAGAAAGAAAAAAAAAACAGCTAATTTTTATACTTGGCAAACTCATCACACAGGCCAAATAAAAATAAAACCAGTTTGACACTCCTTATCTATTTTAATCCAGTTTCTCGCTGGCTTACCCTTTTTAAACAAAGCCTTTATCCCAAAAGAACCTTATTTTGCGGCCCCCACCGTGATATGAAAGTTTAATGTTAGTGCGGCCCGCGATTTATATTTAAGTGGCGCTTGACAGCGTTGTGTTATTTGGGTCCAAAATGGCTCTTTCAACGTTCTGGGTTGCCTACCCCTGTGGAAAAGCGGCAAATGAGTGAAAGCAACAGAGACGTTGCCATGGAGACGAGGGTTTTCTTATGTGCCTGGCTGCAGTCACACCGCCACACCTGTCCGTCAGTAACAACCTGGACCAATTCAAACCGTTGTTTGTTTTTTCTATTGTTCAATTTGAATTGCCTCACACGATGAACACTACATATATTTCTATATGACGCCGGATAACACTCTGGGAGTCGTCACTTTTTTGCCCACGCTATCCCGGTACTTATTATCCGCCGACCGCCGTGTTGCTGTAGGGAGGAAAAGCGGAACGACACACATTGCAGAAACAACATTATTCTCTGTGCGTCGGCTTAATACCTGCTTAAAACCTACTCAGTGGCCTAGTGGTTAGAGTGTCCGCCCTGAGATCGGTAGGTTGTGAGTTCAAATCCCGGCCGAGTCATACCAAATACTATAAAAATGGGACCCATTACCTCCCTGCTTGGCACTCAGCATCAAGGGTTGGAATTGGGGGTTTAATCACCATGAATGATTCCTGGGCGTGGCAGCGCTGCTGCCCACTGCTCCCCTCACCTCCCAGGAGGTGATCAACGGTAATGGGTCAAATGCAGAGAATAATTTCGCCACATCTAGTACAGTATGTGTGACAATCATTGGTACTTTAACCTTAACTTTAATGCAAATATATTCCACAACCCCAAACATGTCTTTTTCAAAGCCTGCAGTGAAGAGAAAGGTTCGTGATGTGCAAAGACAATTCCCGGAAAAGTGGGAGATGCAATATTTCTTTGTTGAGCACAGGGGCACCCCGACGGTGCACAAGGAATACAATTTGAAACGTCATTATACAACTAGACATGATGAGGAGTAGGCAACATTTTTTTAAGAAATATTTTCTCGCGGCCCAGCCTCATCCAGACTCTGCGTCCAGTGGCCCCCTGGTAAATTGAGTTTGAGACCCCTGAGTATACTGTAAATAGTCATGAACATAAAGAAAAGGCATTGAATGAGAAGGTGTGTCCAAAGCATGTGGCCTTTTGAGCCCTATGTTCAATTTAAATACGTTCACATGGTCTTTTGTGCTACTGATCTAGAGAAGAAGCAAAAAGGTATTTTCCACCACATCACAAAGACTCATGGCACTGTCATCTGCGTGTCCACTGGAGTGGTGCTGCTGCTGCTCATCATCTCCATCCTGGTGCAAATCAAGCAGCCGCGCAAAAAGGTGCTCCTGGAGACACAATCGGCTTTCCATCCATTTCCTTCCGCTTGTCCTTTTCATGCAACAAAAACGCTCATGTGACTCATGTTTTATTTGTCAGGTGTTGGTGCGTAAGAATAACTTGTTCCACCGCAGAGACTTCCAGGAGGTGCTGGAACCTCCACATTATGAGCTCCTCACTCTCAGAGAAAAGGTCAGTTTATTAGGCACGCTCACTTTGGGTGCCACTGTTACGCATAAAAAAACCACGGGGAATATTATTGTAATAATATTAATATTATGGAGCCAGAACACTGCTAGTAAGATTTGGTATCCCCCCAAAAATTGACAGTGTAGAAAAAGTTATATTGGCAACGAAACAAGTTTTGGCAACAAATAAATACAAACATTGAAAAAATACAATATTTTTGGTGCACGTTTTCAATGCCAAGATTCATATTTTTGTACAATTTTATTGTTTTTGTGTAGGGCAGTGTTTTAGCCAGAGGAGGGGGTGCCTGTGGGCGGGGCTTATAACAGGTTTACCCGTAAGCAGTTTTACTGTTTACTGTGGTCCTGGGTTCGATCTCAGTCTCGGGATCTTTCTGTGTGGATTTTGCATGTTCTCCCCGTGAATGCGTGGGTTCACTCCGGGTACTCCGGCTTCCTCCCACTTCCAAAGACATGCACCTGGGGATAGGTTGATTGGCAACACTAAATTGGCCCTAGTGTGTGAATGTGAGTGTGAATGTTGTCTGTCTATCTGTGTTGGCCCTGCGATGAGGTGGCGACTTGTCCAGGGTGTACGCCGCCTTCCGCCCGATTGTAGCTGAGATAGGCGCCAGCGCCCCCCGCGACCCCAAGAGGGAATAAGCGGTAGAAAATGGTTGGATGGATGTGGTCTCTCTTGTCTTATCCCTCCTCTAGTCGCTGGATGTCGCTCAACATTACGATAGTCCAGAGGTGTCATAGTCCTTTTCACTGAGTTTGGATCATTAGTTTGGAATATTGACAAATAAGGAAGTAACACAAGACAAAAGTTTGTAACCCAAAACTATTTCAGGGTCTGTTTGAAGTGAACATGCTTTTTTTTTTGACAACTGCCGCTACACCACTTCCTACCATCCAGTAATCCACAGGCCAATATTCATCTATTCAAAAAAGTGAACAATTGAAGTGATATAATACACCCACCTAACATACTTGTTGATTTTATTGATACTTGTTGATTTTATTGATTTATATTTGATATATCATGTAAAAATGTCTGTGTTCTGCACATGAATGTCATACCTAAATATTAGAAACACATCCGTCTTCACAAGATGACGACACAACTGCATTGCAAACATAGTTGACTTGATAAGACTTAAAAAACAGGTGTTAATAAAAGCTGCTGTGAGATGTTACATAATGTTGCTGGAGTACAACCTCTTGTGCTAATAAAATGGTAATGAAACATTTTTTTTTCACATTTTTATTTACACCAATTCCATATACCGTATTTTTCGAATTATAAATCGCTCCGGAGAATACGTCGCACAGGCCGAAAATGCATAATAAAGAAGGAAAAAAACATATACGTCGCATTGGAGTACAAGTCGCATTTTGAGGGGAAATTTATTTAATAAAATCCAACACCAAGAATAGACATTTGAAAGGCAATTTAAAATAAATAAAGAATAGTGAACAACAGGCTGAATAAATGTACGTTATATGACGCATAAATAACCAACAGAGAAGGTGCTTGGTATGTTAACGTAACATATTATGGTAAGAGTCATTCAAGTTACTATAACATATAGAACATGCTATACGTTTACCAAACAATCTGTCACTCCTAATCAATCAATCAATCAATCAATCAATCAATGTTTATTTATATAGCCCTAAATCACAAAAGTCTCAAAGGACTGTACAAACCATTACGACTACGACATCCTCGGAAGAACCCACAAAAGGGCAAGGAAAACTCACACCCAGTGGGCAGGGAGAATTCACATCCAGTGGGACGCCAGTGACAATGCTGACTATGAGAAACCTTGGAGAGGACCTCAGATGTAGGCAACCCCCCCTCTAGGGGACCGAAAGCAATGGATGTCGAGCGGGTCTAACATGATACTGTGAAAGTTAAATCCGTAGTGGCTCCAACACAGCCGCGAGAGTTCAGTTCAATTCGGATCCAAGACAGCAGCGAGAGTCCCGTCCACAGGAAACCATCCCAAGCGGAGGCGGATCAGCAGTGTAGAGATGTCCCCAATCGATACACAGGCGAGCGGTCCATCCTGGGTCCCGACGAGCGGTCCATCCTGGGTCTCGACTCTGGACAGCCAGTACTTCATCCATGTTCATCGGACCGGACCCCCTCCACAAGGGATGGGGGGACATAGGAGAAAAAAGAAAAGAAGTGGCAGATCAACTGGTCTAAAAAGGAGGTCTATTTAAAGGCTAGAGTATACAGATGAGTTTTAAGGTGAGACTTAAATGCTTCTGAGGTAGCATCTCGAACTGTTACCGGGAGGGCATTCCAGAGTACTGGAGCCCGAACGGAAAACGCTCTATAGCCCGCAGACTTTTTTGGGGCTTTAGGAATCACTAATAAGTCTTATGAACGCAGATTTCTTGACGGGACATATGGTACAATACAATCAGCAAGATAGGATGGAGCTAAACTGTGTAGTATTTTATACGTAAGTAGTAAAACCTTAAAGTCACATCTTAAGTGCACAGGAAGCCAGTGCAGGTGCGCCAGTGTAGGCGTAATGTGATCAAACTTTCTTGTTCTTGTCAAAAGTCTAGCAGCCGCATTTTGTACCAACTGTAATCTTTTAATGCTAGACATGGGGAGACCCGAAAATAATACATTACAGTAATCAAGACGAGACGTAACAAACGCATGGATAATGATCTCGGCGTCTTTAGTGGACAAAATGGTGCGAATTTTAGCGATATTACGCAGATGAAAGAAGGCCGTTTTAGTAACGCTTTTAATGTGTGACTCAAACGAGAGAGTTGGGTCGAAGATAATACCCAGATTCTTTACCGAGTCACCTTGTTTTATTATTTGGTTGTCAAATGTTAAAGTTGTATTATTAAATAGAGGTCGGTGGCTAGCAGGACCGATAATCAGCATTTCCGTATTTTTGGCGTTAGGTTGCAAAAAATTAGTGGACATCCATTGTTTAATTTCATTAAGACACGCTTCCAACTGACTACAGCCGGCGTGATGGTCAGCTTTAGGGGCATGTAGAGTTGGGTGTCATCAGCATAACAGTGAAAGCTAATACCGTATTTGCGTATGACGTCACTCAGCGGCAGCATGTAGATGCTGAAGAGTGCAGGGCCAAGGACCGAACCCTGGGGAACTCCACACGTTACCTTAACATAGTCCGAGGTCATACTGTTATGAGAGAAGCACTGCACCCTGTCAGTAAGATAAGAGTTAAACCAAGACAGGGCTAAGTCTGACATACCAATTCGTGTTTTGATACGCTCTAATAAAATATTATGATCGACGGTATCGAAAGCACCGCTAAGATCGAGGAGCAGCAACATAGATGACACATCAGAATCCATCGTTAGCAATAGATCATAAGTCATTTTTGCGAGGGCTGTCTCAGTAGAGTGATTTGCCCTGAAACCGGATTGAAAGGTTTCACATAAGTGTTCATTTAGCTGCTCTGCAACAATTTTTTCGAGAATTTTCGAAATAAAGGGAATTTAATCGATAAATCCGATGAAATCTTCTTCCTCGATGTCGCTTCTCAACAACTCTGCCAACTCCAAAGGTATGCGTCACTTCTTCTTGTCGTTTTCTGCTGCATATTTCACTACGTCCAGCTTGTAATCTGCAGTACATGATTTCCTTTTCGGTGCCATTTCTGTTCAGCCCTTCTCAGTTTTTATAAGTTACCGCCAACGTTGAAATGATCCATCTTAATAGTTACAGCAGTAGCATATAGCAGTTAGCATCCCATGACCCACAATGCACTTCTGCCATTACCCTCTCCCGCCAAATTCTTGTTGGTTGAAGTGTGTTGCTGATGTGTGTTACGATTGCTGAAATTTTCTCCGTCTCTTCCGCGAATGAGATAAATGATATTTAATATTTTTACGATAATGTGTTAATAATTTCACACATAAGTCGCTCCAGAGTATATGTCGCACCCCCGACCAAACTATGAAAAAAACTGTGATTTATAATCCGAAAAATACGGTAGTACCAATAAAAGTAGAGAGTAATATTGGTGTTGATAAGGAATGTCGATATTGGTATCGATAATGTCGTGGTTATATACTGTACATCCCTACTTAGGATAAGATTCATGCTTTAAATATGTATTTCGTAGTGTTGGGAAACTCACATCGGTTATGACTTCTGCACAGATAGAAAGGTACCAATTTAACATGAGTAAAAGTGGAAGTGACAATGTTTTTGATATACTTTAGCTAGAAATGACCAAAGGTGTAACTCAAGATTAGAGAATTGTGTTAAATGAGCTTAGGGACAAATATTTGCTATATTCTTCATGGCATTTTGAAAATCATTAATCACACTAATTTCATTAGACAATTCTTAAAATTTTTGGAACTACTTTAGACATCCTGGTCACCATTTTTTTTTTTTTAATGTGTAACAATCGTGAAAATAAAGAGATTTTTTTTGTTGTAAATACAATGTTACATAACATTTACAAAAATAACAATTGAATGGAATTCTCGCCATCGCGTTTCTTGTACCTGTATACTTAAAAATGTGATTGTTTTGTCTTCGGATTAATGAAAAAAAAAAAAACAATACCCAGAACTCTCCACACTGGGAATGACGATGTTGTTGCTCTGTGGCATGTTGGTTTTTGGATAAATTGAGTTGAGAGAATATCAATATTTGGACCTGTAGTATTTTGACAAATTGAACACCAAAAAAAAAAAAGAGAAATAAAAAATTAAACTTTTAAATACATTTAATACACCTCAAAATGCACCCAAAATGTGTCCACATTAAGGATATCAAGTGTAAAAGTTGTTATCAACATCCTTGACATAGCTTCCTGTTGTCTTTCCCACCAAAAGGCAGCAATTTTAACAAACATTTTTTCCACTCCTATGGATCTTTATTTCTTTTAGAAACTGTCGGGGGACCTTGGAGAGCTCTCAGAGGAGCTCCAGTCTCTGCAGGCTCTCAGAAGGTCCTCGTCGGCCTCGCGCTGTATTCGTGAACATCACTGCGGCTCTCAGGCCTCGCTCAACTCCATCAAAGGCGGTCAGGGTCGCGGATCTTTGGAGCTCCAAAGATCTTTGCCTCCTCTGCGGGACTCCAGCAGCAGTCTGCGGAAGAAGAGCTGGCCCAGCGTGAAGGCGGTCACCGCAATGCGGGCTCAATACAGCCTGGGAGAGCGAGTGGTGAGGCGGCAGGACAGAGTGATGGAGGAGGAGGAGGACGCCGGCTACGACGTCTACGTGTGCAGAGTTGGGAACAAAAGAGGGAAGTACGAGATGGCCCAGCAAAGATCTTTATCCATGGATTTTTAAAAAAAAAAAGAAGGAAAATGCAGCATTTGTGCCACAACTGGAACATGTGACGTAAATTGTATTTATATAGCGCTTTATCTAAGTTCCATTTAAACTAGCGTGGGTGAAGTGTCTTACCCAAGGACACAACAGCAGTGACTAGAATGGCAGAAACAGGGCTCTAACCCAGAACCCTCAAGTTGATGGCATGGCTGCTCTACCAAACGAGCCACACCACCCCAAAGTGACAAAGTGTTGGCTTTTTTTAACGCAAAATGAATCAATTAGCTGGTGTTAATTGTAAGTGACTATTGTGTTATTGGACTAATTGTGAAGTAGTGTTATCAAATGTGTTTTTAAATACACTTCACAATCTTGGGAAAATACTAAGTTTACTCTTTTATCAGTGATGTGTTGCAGAATAAATATGTTTATTTATCTCTGGGAGTTAAGGGAAAAAAATTGTAATTTCAGTTATAAGTCGAAAATACTATTCTGACATTTGGTTATTAGTTTATTGTATATTTATAAAACAGCTAACATTTTACAGTTTTATGTCGAGGAGCATAATAATACTTTTGTTTTTCAAAAGGGGTTGGTGGAGTGGAGCCTGCTACAATCGCAGTTAATTTCCTTCCTTACCCGGGGCAACGTCGTGCTGTTTGTCCTTGGTTGGAAGTCCCCGACGTGGTCTGCGGCTGTGGCGGCGGGGTGTTTGGTTGACTGCCTTGATAGCTGACGTGTGGGCTAGAGGCGTTGACTTCTTTCGCCGTTGAGAGGCTTTGTTCCCTGGCCAGGACTCGTGTGGGCGCATTGCTGTGTGGGTTCTTAGATGCAGTGTTCGCGTTGAGCACAGGGGCTGTGCAGTTTTTTGCGTGGGGTTGCTGGTGTGGTCCTGCTCCTGCTCCTCCTACTTATAGCACACCCACACAAATATAAGACTTCAAGGGATTGTCCTGTGGGGAGTCATGGCGCGGGGATTAGGATGCCTCCATGGGGCTCTAGTACTCCTGACTTGTCCCCAGGTCGTCCATCTCTCAATTTTAACTGCAGGTTAGACACTTAAGGTTTGTGGGGCTCGGAATAGTAGGGAGCCACCATGGCCTTGATCTCCCCCAATTTTAATCGCATTTTTAGTCTGTCTTCACGCTACAGTACACACATCAATAGTGACTGGAGGTCGGCGGAAATGGCTGACCTCCTCATTTTAACTACACGGTAGACACTCTGGGTGCCTCACACACATTCTTGACAAACCTCCCGAATTTCAGTGCCTCTCCCGAAAATATCCCGGGACAACCATTCTCCCGAATTTCTCCTGATTTCCAGCCGGACCTGAGTGAGGATAGCCTTAGTGGCTCCCTGGACATCTTAGAGAGATGTGTGAAATTGAACAATTTTTTTTGTTTTAATATATTTTTATGTAGGAGAACAAACATGACACAAACCTTCCTAATTGTTAGAAATCCCACTGTTTATGTTATACATTGATGGGAGTATTTGGCAAGCACCGTTTTGTCCTACTTATTTCAGCGATCCTTGAACTCATCGTAGTTTGTTCACAAGTACAACTTTTTCCGATGCTGCCACAGAAAGACGTGTTTTATGCCACTCCTTCTTTGTCTCATTTTGTCCACCAAACATTTTAAACTGTGCGTGAATGCACGCAGGTGAGCTTTGTTGATTTTATTGATTTGCTGGAGTGCTAATACCAGGCATATTTTGTCAATTCATGACTGCAAGCTAATCGATGCTAACATGCTATTTAGGCTAGCTGTATGTAAATATTCCATCATTATGCCTCGTTTGTAGGTATATTTGAGTTCATTTAATTTCCTTTACTTATGTCCTCTGTGTATTTAATCAAATCAAATCAACTTTATTTATACAGCACATTTAAAATTTACCACAGGGGTAGCCAAATTGCTGTACAATGGGCAGGTTAAAAATGAGACCCGAGCAAACACAACACAACACAAACAGAACATGATAAAAAATAAATACAATTTAATTGATGTTTGCATGTCTTATTATCTGTACGTAATATTGCCTGCAGTTCTGATTGTATGCCGTGTTGTTCCAGACCACAGCAAACATTACCATGTTGTTCCAGACCACAGCAAATGTTACCCAGCTTGCAAAGATTGTGATGAATTCATTAGAAGGAGACAGCCTGTCCTTTCCTCTAACTTGGGCACACACAAATCTATACTTTTAGCAGTTTTAAGCCAGTAACTTCCAGGAGTTATCTAACCCTCTGAAACACTTGCCTTCATTATAACACTTATATGAGGCTTTTAACATTTTCGGTTCCAGACAGATTTGTTTTTGTTATTGTCGGTCCAATTTGGCTCTTTCAACATGTTGGGTTGCCGACCCCTGCTCTCGGTCGTCCTCAGACGAGCCTTCCATCGTTGCTTCCAGTCATCCCGATTCTCCATACACTTGGCCAGTTCCTTGGTACTCTGAGCTCCTGCATTCTTCTTGAGTATGTCCACGTATGTTAGGGTGGAACGTTCTCTTTACCGATGCCCATGTGTTGGTTCCCACAGCACCAATTTGCTGGCTGGCATTTCCTTGTGTCCTGGTAGTCTCATTCTCCTTACAGCAATCTTCTCGCTCACCCTTGGTATTCCCTTGTAGAGGATTCTGTTGGTTACGTGTGCACTCTTGTTGATGTTAAGCACTGCACGCAGCATCCTGGTGTAACATCCATCCAGCGACTTCTCCTGGGTTGGCTTCATGGTCCAGCATTCGCTGCCATAGAGGAGAACAGACTCAACTGTCGAAGAGAAGAAGCTGAGTTTGATTTGGCGGGGGAGGTTGGAGTTCAATACACTGGTCATGCCGTTCAGGGCCCTCCATGCAGGTGCCTTCCTCACTTTTAGATCTTGCTCAGTTGAGTTGACCCATGCGCTCAGGTATTTGAAGTCCTCAACTTCTTTCAGCACAGTGCCTCCTGCTTTTATCAGAGGTTGATGTTCTGGTGGAATGTTGTAGGTCATGACCTCAGTTTTCTTGGCATTTAGCCTAAGGCCAACCTTGGCGCATTACCCTGTGTGGTAGTCCAATAAGCCCAAATAGCAAAGAGAAATAAAAAAAAAAGCATGTAAACAAACAGCTTGGGCCTTAAGAGGTTTTAAGGTAGTTTAAAAGCAAAGGTGCTTTGAAATAAACTTCAAAGAGGAGTTACCTTTAATACTTGATATTTTGGTCGACGAAAACTAGACGAAAGCTAAAATACAATTTTGTCAAAAGACTACAATTGATCTTCATTGAAAACCAGTGACGTGCTGTCAGGGGAGGCAAGTGAGGCAGTGCCTCACCTGCAACCAGGTGGCTTAACCATGAGATGTTCCAAAACGAAGTAATAAAATAAAATACGTTTTAATATTTCTCTTTTGGTTTATGCTTTCTATGTGATTTTGGTGTGGTTCCTGTATATTTTGATAATTTTCATGGATAAAATCGCGGAAATTCCATGTTTCCTGATCAAAACAATGCAGCAGATGAGAAGTGAGGCAGACACAGGCGGTGCCTCCATGGCTACACACAGTGTGTATTGGGCGTGCGTGCGAGGGCGCGCATGCTCGTTGCCACGTGGAAAAGGCAGGTCTTGAAGCAGCACGTACCTCTGCCTCAAAGTAGGGGGCGATATATTGTCAACTTGCAGTTTAATGCCTCAGCAATATTGTGACTCGCCACACTGGGAGAAGTGGGGGCGCTCAAGCTAGCAGACACAGGTCTCTCCAGCGGAAGCCAGCAATTTTTTTATTTTATTTTTTTTTTATTGTAATTATAACAAACATGGCATATTTATTAGAATAAGCCAGCGTTTGTGGGTGTTTTTTGTCAGATGCAAAAATATTGTTTAATTTCTTGGAATGAAATTGAATTAAATTAATGTTTTTGCCAATATGGAGGATTACTGTATCCAAGATGAAATACTTCTCTAAACTGGACTTTACGACAAAATGAATGCGATCATACAAATTACGTTTTCATGGAGGTTAGCTATTGCTGCTTCAGATACAAATGCAGAAAGGTAAGATACACTCACAATACTTGATTTATTTTGGTAAAGGGAAAAATTATCGCAATTTCAGAAGGGTTAAAACCCAAAAAAAAATCAGTTCCCAGTGGCTTATTTTATTTTTTGAAGTTTTTTTCAAAATTTTACCCGTACCGGAATATCCATAAAAAAAGCTTTAAAGTGCTTGATTTTTGCTATTTGCTTAAGCCACTGTCCATTTTCCTGTGACGTCACATAGCGATTCCAGTACAAAAAATTGCGAATAGCACAGCAAGATATAGCGACATTAGCTCGGATTCAGACTCGGATTTCAGGGGTTTAAGCGATTCAACAGATTACGCATGTATTGAAACAGATGGCTGGAGTATGGAGGCAGATAGCGAAAACGAAATTGAAGAAGAAACTGAAGCTATTGAGTGAATAGCTATTGACGCTATTCGGCCATGCATGTCTGCCTTAGCATCGCCGGTAAAATGTGCAGACCAACCGATCAGGACTTTCGCATTGACACTGGATCAACTTAAATCCGTCGATTGGTAAGTGTTTGTTTCGCATTAAATGTGGGTGGAAGGAAACGCTGGATGTAAATATAGTTTCATATGTGCATACAAGTAGCCTAAATAGCATGTTAGCATCGATTAGCTGGCAGTCATACCGCGACCAAATATGTCTGATTAGCACATAAGTCAATAACATCAACAAAACTCACCTTTGTGATTTCTTTGACTTTATCGTTTGGAATGCATCTGCTTTGAGTGTCGCAGGATATCCAGACATTCTTGTCATCTCTGTGCCATCTCTGTCGTAGCATCGCCGGTAAAAACCAAACGAGGGACTTTCACATCTCTTGACACTGGAGCAACTTAAATCCGTCGATTGCTAAGTGTTTGTTTGGCATTAAATGTGGGTGGAGGGAAAGGCTAGATGTAAATATAGCTACAAATGAGGCATAATGCTGCAATATGTACACAGCTAGCCTAAATAGCATGTTAGCATCGATTAGCATGCCGTGCTAATTGATGCGCATTCTACGTAAATCAACTTGAATCCGTCCCTGATCGTGTTGTTACACTCTCCGACAACACACCGACAAGGCATGATGTCTCCAAGGTACCGGAAAATAGTCGAAAAAACGGAAAATAACAGCTGATTTGACTCGATGCGTGTGATGTGGTAGGGAAAAATGGCGTTGAGTACCGATGTGACGTCGCGTTCTGACGTCGTCGCTCAGAGAGGGATAAACAGAAAGGCGTTTAATTCGCCAATATTCACCCATTTAGAGTTTGGAAATCGGTTAAAAAAATATATGGTCTTTTTTCTGCAACATCAAGGTATATATTGACGCTTACATAGGTCTGGTGATAATGTTCTCCTTTAAAAGCAAATGGGACCAAAAAGTATTTAATAACAACTTTATCAAATAGATTTTTGGACACATTTATCATATCATAATATCATTATGATAACGTTTTTATGAAAGCAAATAACTCCCTTTTTTTTCTGTAATTCTAATGTGCAACCTATATCAAAAATGACTAGCTGCACATATGAATTTAAAGGCCAACTGAAACCCACTACTACCCACCACGCAGTCTGATAGTTTATATATCAATGATGACATATTAACATTGCAACACATGCCAATACGGCCTTTTTAGTTTACTAAATTGCAATTTTAAATTTCCCGGGACTTTTTTCTTGAAAACGTCGCGTAATGATGACGTGTACGCTTGACGTCACGGGCTGTCATGAATATAAGCGCTGCGCACAAACACAGCTAAAAGTCGTCTGCTTTAACCGCATAGTTACACAGTATTTTGGACATCTGTGTTGCTGAATCTTTTGCAATTTGTTCAATTAATATTGGAGAAGTCAAAGTAGAAAGACGGAGTTGGGAAGCTTTAGACTTTAGCCACACAAACACACGGTGATTCCTTGTTTAAAAATCATGGAGGTGAAACTTTAGTATGGATCACAGCGGACATGGATCCCGACTACATGTAAACCAGCAGGTTTCGGTGAGAAAATTGTGGTAAAAAGTCGCCACTTACCGGATATTAGCTGAGCTTGTGCCGTCCATACAGCTGCCGCCGACTTCCCCGAGACACTGCGCATCAACACCCGGCCGTGGACGTACACTTCCGACTATCAGGTACAATTAAACTCACTAAAACACTAGCAACACAATAGAAGAATAAGGGATTTCCCAGAATTATCCTAGTAAATGTCTCTAAAAACATATGAATCTGTCTCAATGCAACGCAATTGCAATCGCATTTTTTTATTTATTTATTTATTTTTTTTTCTAGTCCGTCTCTATCAATATCCTCAAACACAAATATTTCATCCTCGCTCAAATTAATAGGGAAATTGTCGTTTTCTCGGTCTGAATAGCTGTTTTTGTTGGAGGCTCCCATTAAAACCAATGTGAATATATGGAACTGTCACGCCAAATTTCTTCCCCCCTTCAAACCCCCCCCATTTACTTCCGTGGTCATGATTAATATAGACGTTTTGTTAACGCTATATTATAAAAATAAACGCTATATTATAAAAATACAGACGTTTTGTTAACACTATATTATAGAAAATTTTTAAAAAAAAATTTACAAACAAGCTATGGGATGACGCATTTACTTCCGGGGTCACGTTTCCTCTTATATCATTCCATAGCTTGTGTTTGTAAATTGTTTTTTAATTTTTTTTATAATATAGCGTTAACAAAACGTCTGTATTTTTATAATATAGCGTTATATTTTTATAATATAGCGTTATATTTTTATAATATAGCGTTAACAAAATGTCTGTATTAATCATGACCCCGGAAGTAAATGGGGGGGGGGGGGAGGTTTTTGTAGGGAGAAGAAATTTGGCGTGACAGAGCCCTCAACATGTGACGTCATCGTCTGCGACTTCCGGTAGAGGCAGGGCTTTTCTCCAGCTGCGAACTTTATCGTGGATGTTCTCTACTAAATCGTTTCAGCAAAAATATGGCAATATCGCGAAATGATCAAGTATGACACATATAATGGACCTGCTATCCCCGTTTCAATAAGAAAATCTCATTTCAGTAGGCCTTTAAGTAAATAAAAAAAAAATATATATATATATAGCTCACCAGGTGTTTAGTTCACTGCATGTCACTGTTGGAAACTGTCTTAATGAAAATTGTTTTATTATGCGTCCCTCCGCTATCGGCCACCGTAGCAAAATGGCACGGTCCAGTACACATTGCCGATAGTGAGACGTCTTCTCGCTGCTCCTATCTCTGCTGCGGAGGCACGCCGTTCTTGTGACGTCACCACGTGACCCGCCCAACGAGCCTCTTCCTCGTGAGTGTCCACTGTGTACTTTTTCTGCGGCATCCTCTCTTACACAATTTATATATAGTCATTTTTACACCTTTTTAAACTTCTTTTACACAGCAGCCTTCGTCTGCAGGTACGTGCAAGCTTCACTTTGACGGCTGTGTGTTGCTAAAACGGCAAATGTTCGACGCCTGCTGTTTTCTCAGCGACAACTTCTCTTCGGGCGGAAGGAGATGCTCAAACATTAAAACAAACATTTTAATGCTCTTCAACTTACATTACTTGCAAGACTGTTAAGCTTTTGTTATATAACCTCATCTGCGTTGTTACGAATCAGCGGCTAAAAGATTTAAAAAAAAATCTGCGTTCCATATATGTATTTGTTTCATATGTAGTGTAGAAGTGTGGATGAAATCCTTTTATCTGATTGTTTTCCTGAGATACGTCCATTGTGGAAAAGTAACAATGTGATAAGGACGATATTGACTATCACTGCGGTTGTATTCCTTATCAGCACAGCGATATCGCACGATAGTAATGGCGGCTAATTTACTCACATTAATCTCACACAACATGGTGTCTGTGATATTTGTATTGTATAATTTTTATTATGTTTGTTCAATGCATATTTTTGATGACTCATTGTTTTTATTAGCCTAACTTATGCATGTCCAGCGACAAATACATAATTGACACATTTTGTACTTAAAGGTGGTAAAAGCAAGCCAGTAGGTCAATACAATAAACTATCAGAACATAACATAAACTTCTTAGTTTTGTGTTGTCGCTGACAAAGCATAATAGTGTAACATCCGATAATATATCTCATTATTACAACAATTCCTTATATTTTGTACATGATGGTTGAAAATGGCCGTCTGGCTGGTCTTTGTTGCAATGTAACAACCTTGAAGTCCAAGTTTATGTCTATTTTGACACATCAATTAAGGTTTCACAATATAGGCCCCTTCTACACTAAGGTTATCCAGGGTAAATCCCACATAACCTTATCCGTGTTCACACATTACAATGCCACCGTTTAAGACCCCCTCTCCACCTCCGTCCACCGGCGCATTGATTGATTGATTGATTGATTGAAACTTTTATTAGTAGATTGCGCAGTACAGTACATATTCCGTACAATTGACCACTAAATGGTAACACCTGAATAAGTTTTTCAACTTATTTAAAGGCCTACTAAAACCCACTACTACCCACCACGCAGTCTGGTAGTTTATATATCAATGATGAAATATCAACATTGCAACACATGCCAATACGGCCTTTTTAGTTTACTAAATAGCAATTTTTAATTTCCCGGGAGTTTATTCTTGAAAACGCCGCGTAATGATGACGTGCACGCTTGACGTCACGGACTGTTAGGAAATATGAGCGCTGCGCACACACAGAGCTAAAAGTCGTCTGCTTTAACCGCATAATTACACAGTATTTTGGAGATCTGTGTTGCTGAATCCTTTGCAATTTGTTCAATTAATATTGTAGAAAGATGGAGTTGGGAAGCTTTAGCCTTTAGCTACACAAACTCACGGTGATTCCTTGTTCAAAATTCACGGAGGTGAAATTTTACTATGGATCACAGTGAACATGGATCTCGACCGAATGTCAACCAGCAGGTTTCGGTGAGAAAATTGTGGTAAAAAGTTGCTTCTTACCGGAGATCAGCTGAGCTTGTGCCACCCATTAAGCTGCCGTCGACTTCCCTGAGACACTGCGCGTCAACACACCCGTGGACACACACCTCCGACTATCAGGTACTGTTTAACTCACTAAAACACTAGCAACACAATAGAAAGATAAAGGATTTCCCTGAATTATCCTAGTAAATGTGTCCAAAAACATCTGAATCCGTCCCAATGCAATCGCGTATTTTTTTTTAACTTGTTTTTTTTGTCTGTCTATCTGCGTTGGCCCTGCGATGAGGTGGCAACTTGTCCAGGGTGTACCCCGCCTTCCGCCCGATTGTAGCTGAGATAGGCGCCAGTGCCCCCCGCAACCCCAAAAGGGAATAAGCGGTAGAAAATGGATGGAACTTTTTTTTTCTTTTTTTTTTTTTCTAGTCCGTAGCTTTCAATATCCTCAAACACAAATCTTTCATCCTCGCTCAAATTAATGGGGAAATTGTCGTTTTCTCGGTTTTGAATAGCACTTTCTGTTGGAAGCTCCCATTAAAAACAATGTGAAGATGTGAGGAGCCATCAACATGTGACGTCATCGTCTGCGACTTCCGGTAGTGGCAGGGCTTTTCTATTAACAAGCAAAAGTTTCAAACTTTATCGTGGATGTTCTCCACTAAATCCTTTCAGCAAAAATATGGCAATATCGTGAAATGATCAAGTATGACACATAGAATGGACCTGCTATCCCCGTTTAAATAAGAAAATCTCATTTCAGTAGGCCTTTAGGACCCCCTCTCCCTCTCCCCCTCCGTCCGCCGGCGCATTGATTGATTGATTGAAACTTTTATTAGTAGATTGCGCAGTACAGTACATATTTTGTACAATTGACGACTAAATGGTAACACCCGAATAGGTTTTTCAACCTCTTTAAGTCGAGGTCTACGTTAATCAATTCATGGTAAAAACGCGACCTAAGACGCATACGCAAAAAAATGTCACATCAAAATGGATGTTTTGCGAGATCTCACAATACCAGCGTTTCCCCCAGAAAATTTGTTAGTTAAGGTGGTGACTCTCTTAGGCAGTGGTGCCCATTACGTCGATCGCGAGCTACCGGTCGATCGCGGAGGATGTGTCAGTCGATCGCCAGCCAGGCATTTAAAAAAAATAGACCTAAAAATTAGCAATCATCAGTCTTCACCAAGACGTCACTTTTGTCACTTTATTGACATTCACGACACCTGAGGGTCTTCTGAGATGACACTGGCTGCTGCGAGCTCATTATTAAGAAAAAGTGATAGACCGGAAGCAGAGAAACACTTTTTATTTCAACACATTCGCGCCGTACCTGCTGTCAAAACTCTGAAGACCGACTGCACCAGTTCCTATCTTAGCAATAAAAGCGGTGCTTCCTCTTGCCTGTGCTAACAAAATAAGAGTCTCAGACAGCTGGAATGCACAAGCTAGCAAGCTATGGAGCTAATGGATTTCTTGTAAAGTGTATAAAAACGAGTATGGAAGCTGGACAAATAAGATGCCAAAAACCAACCACTTTCATGTGGTATTGGACAGAAAGGAGGACTTTTGTTCTCCTCCATTTGAAAATGCTGACGTTATCCGCACTTCTGTCCAATCAATGCAAGTCATCCGAATCAGGTAATACTCCAACTTATATTCTTGTCTTCATGAAAAAAATTACTCTATATGAGTTAAACATTATTGCATTATCATTAAAAACCTTTCATATGTTAACAAAAACATAAGTTTCATAAATAAAAACATATAAATGAATGAATGACGTAGATCCCCTCGACTTGGTCAATTGAAAAGTAGCTCGCCTGCAGAAGAAGTGTGGGCACCCTTGCTCTAAGGGGAAGGGACCGGAGAAGGAGGTGGGTGGGTGTAAGGATCAGTGTAACTCGGACTGTCTCCGCCTCGTCGCTGCCACCACAGCCTGGGGGGAGCAATAGACTCCAGACTGTGGTGGAGTCTTATTCTACCATGCCAGAGGCTGTTCACCTTGGAGACCTGCTGCGGATATGGGTACGGCCTGGCGCGAGATTTACACCTTGAAGATGCCTACAACTTTGGTTGTTTTCCGCTCCATTTGCTGAATGGCGATATACGATATATATCTCGATATTTTTTCCGTAAAGTAAAAACAAAACAGTCCTAGTTACCTGAGATACTAAAATGATGACTTACAAAGTCAAATTAATGACTTACTGTAAGTAGGCGTTTGCAATAAGAGTTGAACAAAATAGTTAAAAGTGGGGCCACATGCTGACATATGCTCAACTCATCATGATTAATTTATTACAGCATTTAGGAAGCCTGTAGTTGATTTTTATTATGTAAATGTTAGATTTTTATCAACATGTGATAGCAGGGACCCTGCCATTCAAAACTATGCTGCTACATTACTAATGATTAATGTAACTATAGCTGAAAAAAATAGTACAATAGCAATAGGAGAGACTATTCATTCCTGAACACCATGGAGTTCATATAGGCTTTATGATGCAGTTACATTACTATATCAACTATTAAAGACAGCTTCAGGAAACTCTTCATTTAACATAATGTCCTTTTTTGCTGCTTCAACACACACACACACACATGCACACACACACGCACACGCTTTCACGCACGCACGCACACTTGCGCACACACACACCGCACAGTGACCTAACATTACGCTAAAAGCTAATTAGCCTTCACCTCAAGGACTGTGAGCGAGCTGAGCCAACGCTTATGTCTCTAGAATGTCAACGGGCTCATAGTGATGTTACTAGTAGTTGACTTGGAAGTCTTTATTATAATTTGGGGAGAGTCCGCTACCTTTTGCTTACCTTTCTGCTCAGTCCACCGAAGGAGCACTGACTCTATATACATCTAATAAGTAGATGCAGCATTGGCTGCTGTGATGCGAAAAATTCGGCCGCCATCTTGAAGTGGTGATGAGGAGCCAGCAAGCAGCCTACACTGACAGTTGACAGGTAGAAAGCAAATATGGTGTTCAGCGTTTTCCTGCTTAAATGAGCGCACTGTTGAAAATATGAATAGGGGGATTACTTTTCACGAGTAAGATTTAACATTAACATACTATTGGTTGTATTTTGTGAAAAAATATAACCACAGAGTTGAGAAGGAGCAAAGATCTTCAATAGCACTAAAAATCATAGCCGCTAGCAAACAAGAGTATGACCTTAATAGAATTGCTTGTCAATGAAATTAATTAAATTTATAAATGTCATAATTGAATAACGTAAAGTTGAAACCTCGGGTGGCATCATGCCTTCAGTGTGCATATTGTATATAGTTCTCTGCAAACCTATGAAATGTTCTATTTTGTCTCCATTATTTTGTCAGAATGCTTAATTTGTATGTGAAAATCACAAAGAAATTTTCTGGGGGAGGATGACCCCCTCTACAGGGGTTTGGTTTACAAACTTTCAGATCCACCTAAAAAAAAATATCACCAGCCGCCACTGATTATGATTCATTCTCATTTTAGGCAAAGTATAAGACAAAGCTTTCTTAACAGTATAATTGTAACCAGGAATAAGTCTTCAAGTAACAATATTCAAATACTAACATTGTTGGGTAAGACGGAATTTAGTTTTATTCTGAATCCAGTGAGATAGATTGGTGGTTTTAGCTGAAATAAGGACTTTTAGGTGTTTATATATGTTTATGTTTAAGTATTTGGCAGACGCTTTTATCCAAAGCGACATACATAAAATATACATATAAAACAATCACTGTAATCTAGGTCTGGGCGATATGGCCTTTTTTTAATATCTCAATATTTTTAGGCCATATCGCGATACACGGTATATAGCTCGATATTTTGCCTTAACGTTGAATGAACACTTGATACATATAATCACAGCAATATGATGATTCTATCTGTCTACTTTAAACATTGTTGTTCATACTGCATTAATATATACTCATTTTAAACTTTCATTTAGAGAAGGAAATCACAACTAAGTCAATTGACCAAAACTGTACTTATTAAACAGTTATTAAGCAGTGGCACAAACATTCATGTCATTTCCAAAACTGAAAATGCAATATTTTCAGACATTTCAAAACAAGCTATTAGTGCACTTTTGTGCATGATGTCACTAAGATGACATACCAAAACACTAAATTAAAGTGCACTTTTTGTACAGAACGCCACTACAGTAGTTTAAAACAAATAAAGTGCACTTTTGTGCATGATGTCACACAAGATATTTTAATAACTGTCAATTAAAAATGAGCTGCATAATAGGAAATCAAATAGTATATGTCCTTTGCAATGTGGTAGTTTACTGCGGACATTATCTCCTTTTGTTGTTGACTGTTTATTTCATACGGTGTTGATCTGGAAATGTTTGCATTGGCATTTTGATGGTATGTGACGTATTACGTGACAGTATGTGACGTGTGTAAGAAGGTTGCGCTTACTGTCTTTGAGAAGGAGACACAAGAAGGAGTGGGAAGAGCAAGCAGGTTAATGCCCACAGCTAAAAGCAACTGCATGAGAACATATACTCTAATATCATGATATAGACATTTTCCATATCGCACAGGACAAACCCGCGATATATCGCGTATATCAATATATCACCCAGCCCTACTGTAAACATGATCATTTTAGGGAAGAATGTAATGTCAAGACAGAATAAACTCTCTGCTCCTGCAGCAACAGAGATACAGTCTACAGGTCCGTAAGATATATACATATCTAATGTATTCGTACATTGTTTATGTACGATATATGAATGTATATATAACCTAATCATATTGTTTCTTGAATTTTAAAATAGCTGACCGTTTTTTTCCCCCTTCTCTGGGATTATTTTCCCAGTTTTGATGTCTGACGTCAGGTCACTTTTAGCATATGAGAATATTCTATTACTGTTAAGCAATCTATGAATAATAAAACATGTGTCCTTTATCATAGCTACACGTATGACAAAAAAACGCATGAAAATCAGTGGTATTTAGTGAGGTAAGATTCATTAAATGCGCTGACTGTTATTGCACTGTGTGGAGCGGATCACCACACCACTCCTTTAAACTGGTACCCAATGACCATTAATGAAAAAACAACTTAATGTGCAACATAAGGCACATCATCTTCCTTGAAACATAGGTAGTGACATAAAGCCTGACATCTGGAGTGATGCTGCTGTCTTCCACACTTGGAGCCATGGATTGTAGAATCCTTGTTTTTAGTGGCAGGATCATTGACACAGATGGTGAAGTTTCAGTGCTCAGTAGAAATGTAACAGTTTTGAGGGGTTTAAGCACCAGGAGAACCTCCTCTGCCACTCTCACGTCATCATCAGACAGGAGGATGATGATGTCTGACATTTTTCTTCAGGGTCTTGTGGGTCATTGCAGACTAAATAGCTGCCTGCTGCTCCAACATATAAGTGGAGTTCCACCTTTTTGAGACATCATGTATGAGCTTATGAGTTGGCAGCTTTAGCATTTCTTGCTTTGAGCAGCTGTTGTGCTTGGGTGGAAGTAGGAAACCACCTTCCTGATCCTCCCAAGGAAATGCTCCATCCTATTGGCTATATGTGGTCCCAGTCCTGCCTCATTCACTGCATTTATTTTATTTTTGGTATTATCATTTGTGACTGGGATCTTAATACTGGGCCTCTTTATCTTCCATTCCTCCACTGCTTGTGTCAGCACCTGCGCAAGGTGACTCTCGTAGAGGGGGCGTGTCTTCTCATCTCCCAGTCTGCTGTGATGAACTGAGCGCTTATCGTCACATAGTTCTCCTGGACGTCCACCTTTCTGTCGTGAGCGCAGCAGATGATGCTCGGGATAGTTCATCCTTAACTTTTTTATTCTCCTGCTCAAAAAGATCTGGCACAATTTTATTGCTGAAGTGGGTTAGTGACTAGATGTCTTAACGTGGCTTAAGCACTTTCAGCATGTGTTTAAAACCCTTGTTTTGCACAAACGAGTCTGCACCTATAAACACACAAATTAAATGGCGCGGGGCGTTCAAGCTCCTCCGTTACTCCGCTCGCCATGACTAAACTGTGTGTGGACTGAACGTGGTAACAACTTTTTTTTTTTCAAAAATCAAACCGCTGATCACGTGTGTGCCGAACCGAAGATATTTATCTGAAAGGATAACGGATCAATGTTGATCCGTTGCACCACTAGCTGTTACCGCTTTGCGTGTAACCAATCAGATGGTTCCGTGGGTGAGAAAATGCTGGGGGCTGTAAAGACATACTGACAGAGGAAGAGTCAGAACTAAACAGAGCAGCTTGTTAAGACTTTAGTGTAGGCGGTGGCGCTTTGTTGTTAAGGCAGCCGCATTAACAACAAAGCGCTGCGGGAAACCCTGAGTACTTTTGCGCAAAAAGTTGTTTTCCTATGTCAGTGAACCGGGAGTAAAACAGACACAGTGATGGTGGACCAAAAGTGAAACAGACACACAGCAATGGATTAGCGGGAGCATGCGGTAGCCTACCCATCATCTATGCTCTGCTTTGGCACCATAGTACGATTTGATGTCTTTATATGTTAGGCCAAAACGAAAATAGAAATCCATAAACTTCTCCCACGGATTATGGTAGGCTTTTCCATCGCTTTGTCTGTTTCACTTCCGGTTCACACTAGCTGTGTCGGTTTTACTTCCAGTTCGCTGACATAGGAAAATATACTTTTTCTAGATCTCGCAAAAAGTATTGCGAGATCTTGCAAAAAGTATTGCGAGATCATGCAATATGTTTCAATGTAAACTATTGCCACATTTCTTTTAACGGTAAACCTTGCTTGGCTTGTCATCAGCAGCTCTTTAGACTATCGTAGTGAAACACACCTATGCCATCATACATGAATCCTATCTTTAATGGGCGTGTGAAAGTAAACAATGTGATAAAGAACATTTTACAACAACAAGACACTGTGCTTGTAGGCTGAAATTGGCGGTTGTACTTGACGGCCGCAACCACTTCATGGCTTCACAATAGTTATGGAGAACAAAACTAGACATTGAGTAATTGCTTGACATCGACATGCATTGCAGACAATAACTGACAGTCTGCTTTGCCAGTCAAAATGCATTTGCTATTTTTCGTGGTCTTCCCTTGTCCACGGGAGCCCGCATTTTCGTTGTCTCTCCCTTGACAAATGTACAAAGTTTTTCACAAACTAGAATCACAGCTGACCTGGACCTGAAAGTTCTCTTGCCGTTCCTCTGACACAACACATTTGGTGACACACATATCTCACCAGGCTGCCGTTCTTCCAGGGCTTATCCAAAACGGTCGCTCAACATTGCTATGTTGCCGTCAGAGATGTGTTGTATCCCAAATAGCTGCAATCGCCGGTTTCCTTCTCTTAAAGGCCTACTGAAATGAGATTTTCTTATTCAAACGGGGATAGCAGGTCCATTCTATGTGTCATACTTGATCATTTCGTAATATTGCCATATTTTTGCTGAAAGGATTTAGTAGAGAACATCGACGATAAATTCCGCAACTTTTGGTGCTGATAAAAAAGCCTTGTCTCTACCAAAAGTCGCAGACGATGACGTCACAAGGGTGAAGGCTCCTCACGTCCTCACATTGTTTTTAGTGGGAGCCTCTAGCAGCAAGAGATATTCGGACCGAGAAAACGACAATTTCCCCATTAATTTGAGCGAGGATAAAAGATACGTGGATGATGATATTGATAGCGAAGGACTAGAAAAAAAAAAAGAAAAAAGAAAATGCGTTTTCATTGGGACGGATTCAGATGTTTTTAGACACATTTACTAGGATAATTCTGGGAAATCCCTTATCTTTCTATTGTGTTGCTAGTGTTTTAGTGAGATTAAATAGTACCTGATAGTCGGAGGGGTGTGTCCACGGGTGTCTTGAGGCCAGTGTCTGAGGGAAGTCGAGGGCAGATACAAGGACGGCGCAAACTCCACAGATCTCCGGTAAGAGGCTACTTTTTAACACAATTTTCTCACCGAAACCTGCCAGTTGACATGTAGTCGTGATCCATGTTCGCTTGACCGCTCCGATCCATAGTAAAGCTTAAACAAGGAATCACCGTGTGTTTGTGTGGCTAAAGGCCAAAGCTTCCACACTTCATCTTTCTACTTTGACTACTCCATTATTAATTGAACAAATTGCAAAAGATTCAGCAACACAGATGTCCAGAATACTGTTAATTGCGCGATGAAAAGAGACGACTTTTAGCTGCAAATAGTGCTGCGCTAATATTTCGTGACAGTCCGTGACGTCACGCGCACACGTCATCATTCCGTGACGTTTTCAACAAGAAACGCCACGGAAAATTTCAAATTGCAATTTAGTAAACTAAACCGGCCATATTGGCATGTGTTGCAACGTTAATATTTCATCATTGATATATAAACTATCAGACTGCGTGGTCGGTAGTATTGGGTTTCATTCAGTAGGCCTTTAAGGTATTGATGTGTGATTTCCACAAGCGCCTGTACATGTACAAGAAGGAGAAACACGTGCATGTCTGGATGACTCGCCTCCATCTTTCTAGTGGTTGCCGCCGAGTTTGGCTGTGGTGCATTCTTTCTGATGTCACTTTCTGTGTGGGCCGTGGTCTTTCTTTTTTTTGTTTTTTTTTGTCATGAAAAAGGGAGGTTTTTGTCATGAAAAGTGAGTTTTTTTGGGTTGGTGCACTAATTGTAAGTGTATCTTGTTTTTTGTATGTTAATTTAATCAAAAAAAAAAAAAAATAATAATAATAATAAAAAAATATTCTGCGTCCCAGTACCAATCCCCGGTGGTTGGGGACCACTGGTCTACATAACATTTAATGTTGGTGCTTTGGTCAAATGTTGCATGGATTTTGTTTTACAGACCTTCTTCAAACTGCTTTCTGATTGCCTCATTAGAGCTTGCCGTTTTGTGGGCGGACTTAAATTACATGTGGCAGCCCTCCTACGGGCCAAGACCCCTTCGACTGCATCTCCCACCAGTCAGCCATGTTGTAATTTTTTGCGTTTTCATATCAAGTCTACTGACGGATATAATTTAAAACTATATTTTCTTGTTTTACAAATGACAACCGCAGAGGATGTTAGCATGCGTGCATACCTTCATGGTTTGACTTCACATGTTCTGGACTTACAGAGGATCCCAAATAGGATCACATTACTGTTACTACCAGTGTTCTAAAAATAACTTCAAAAAAGTAATTAATAATAGTTACTGGTAGGGCTGGGCCGACATTACGATATCAATACATATTGCTATAGACAATCAATATAAAATTGCGTTCGATAAAATATTCGATAAAATATTCGCTTACTGACGTTACTCACCTGACACATTGCCATTCATAAAGAAGCACACACATACGCTACTCTCATAACACTAGTGTGGTTGCACCGTCTTTCTGTCCTGCTGTGGATTCACTGCTGTGACTGACAATTGAGAAGAGAAACTGTGATATCTTGTTAGATAAACTCAAGAGCAATAACTTGTCTTTAGTTTTGTTGGTTTTAATGCATACTTTGCCGACACTTCCAATGTGTCAATTTAATGAATAACTTCCCAAACTACTCTGTATAGCGTTCAATAGCTTATACACTACTGCTATCTAGTGCAGGGTTTCCCCTAATGTAATTGAATATGGAGCGTTGCCACAGCATTTTGATTACCGCCACACCTTGAAAATAAGAATTTTTTTTTTTACTTGACAAAAATTAAAGTAAAATAATATTTTGTGGCTGCCTGAAGAAATCTCAAAGTCTTAGACGCTATTTTTAACTTTTATTACTAATCTTATGATTACAAACAGCACAATTCCTACAGGTTTTACCTCCTGTGAAAACACTTTTGTTTCGTGAGTCTGCGCTTCCCTGGACACACAACAGGACTCCCTCATTCTCCGCCAATCACCTTTCAGGCACGAACGCTGGGTTTGGGACCATGTGAAAAACTGACATCAAATCCAAACCACACAAACTGTGTGTGCGTGCGTGCGTGCGCGTGAATAAAAAACGGTAGGAAATGGATGGACCGACTTTTATATATATGGCCCGATTGTAGCTGAGATAGGCGCCAGCGTCCCCCGTGACCCCAAAAGGGAATAAGCGGTAGAAAATGGATGGATGGATATATGGTAAAAAGTATACATACAGCAATGTTAATATTTGGTTACATGTCCCTTGGCAAGTTTCACTGCAATAAGGCGCTTTTGTATCCATCCACAAGCTTCTGGTGGATTTTTTGACCACTTCTCTTGATAAAATTGGTGCAGTTCAGCTAACTGGATTGTTTTTTCAGCATTGTCCACACATTTAAGTCAGGACTTTGGGAAGACCATTCTCAAACCTTAATTCTAGCCTGTTTTAGCCATTCCTTTACCACTTTTGACATGTGTTTGGGGTATTTGTCCTGTTGGAACAACCAACTGCGCCCAAGACCCAACCTCCGGGCTGATGTTTTTAGGTTGTCCTGAAGAATTTGGAGGAAATCCTCCTATTTCATTGTCCCATTTACTCTCTGTAAAGCACCAGTTCCATTGGCAGCAAAACAGGGCCAGAGCATAATACTACCACCACCATGCTTGACGGTAGGTTGGTGTTCCTGGGATTAAAGCAGGGGTCGGGAACCTTTTTGGCTGAGAGAGCCATGAAAGCCAAATATTTAAAAATGTATTTCCGTGAGCGCCATATAATATTTTTTTAACACTTACAACATGCATTATTAAGACCAACATTTTTAGAGTATAATAAGTATCTTATTCTTTTTAATAACATTGTTATTCTAAAGCTAACCAATAATAAATATAATACTTCTTCAACAGGTGCGATAGAAAATGGATGGTGGAATTAAAATACATTAGAATGTTTTATAATTTGAACGTTATTTTTAACACTGCGATTACCAGTGGAATTATTCATTACTTATCGTGTTAAGCAATATCAGCTAAGATTTATCTGAGAGCCAGATGCAGTCATTAAAGGAGACACATCTGGCTCTAGAGCCATAGGTTCCCTACCCCTGGATTAAAGGCTTCACTTTTTCTCCTCCAAATATATTGCTGGGTATTCTGGCTAAACAGCTCAATTTTTGTTTCATCTGACATCACATGGACAAAAATAACACCTGGAGGAAAGTTCTGTGGCAAACATGGTGCTTAAATACATACAGGAAAAACAGATAGAGAGCAATTAATGATAAACCAGAGGCAAAGGTTTGATTTAAAATGCCATCCATCCATCCATTTTCTACCGCTTATTCCCTTCGGGGTCAAGGGGGGCGCTGGAGCCTATCCCGATGCGCAAAATAATCCAAAATTGTCTTTCATCATTAATATTAATTAATGTACATCAATGATTTACTTCATACTTTTGTAATTGTGGTCGACCCGATCATTTGAAAAGTCCACTTTGGTAATGTTAAATCTTGTGAAAAGTATTTATCCTTAAGATTGGATGGATCCATTTTGCCTCAATCACATATTTTTTTCACGATATCTGCCTTGTATATTTGACTCATAGCTAAAGGTAAAAAAACAGTAGCCCTATGCTATGCCCACAAAGTTAAACCCGTGGTCACATAGCTGAAAAACCAAGCAATGTACACAATGACTTAATTCACTTCTTTAGCACCATAGCCTGACAAATCTCAGTGATTTATTCTTGTTTTGTCTAAGCAGATTTGAATGTGTTGATTAGCAGACTGTAAAACATGGCAAGGAACAGCTATTCTCAGTACACCACTTTCTGCTACTGATTAGCTAAATGTCCGATCAAATATTGAGGGTAGAATGCACCATGATTATCTTGCTGCGTGTAAAAATGTATTAGGATCATCTCGCTGCATGTCTGTCCCAACTGTATGCTCTACAATGAACCCCATCAAAGGTCACAGTGGATCTAATATTACCATGATGTCTATGATGCAGCTGTTGACTTTTAAACACATACAAGACATGCATCTGTGGATAGGTTGATTGGGTAAGTGTGAATGTTGTCTGTCTATCTGTGTTGGCCCTCCAATGAGGTGGCCACTTGTCGAGGGTGTACACCGCCTTCTGCCCAATTACAGCTGACATAGGCTCCAGCGCCCCCCACCTCTAATGGAATAATCGGTAAAAACTTGATGGATGGAAGTTGTAACATATTTTATAATTTGTTACAACTCTTTATTTATGTTTTCCACAAAACCAACCTGACATCTGTTCATGCTTACGCTATCTTTCCTAACTTGCCCACTCACACACGTCACTCACCCCACATATTGCCATTCTTAAAGCAGCACACACAGTTTATGGCCATCACAAAGCAAGAGATGAAATGCTAGAGGCATTGAGTGCCACTGTTTTAAATGACATTGAAACTAACTTGCAAAATTCTAAGTTTGTTGGCATTATTTGCCATGAAAGTGTAAATGTGGAGCTTTTTAAACGACTGAAGATCTACATACAGGCGCGAATAATCAATTAAATTTGTCCTATGCATGTATGCCCTGGCACACCATTATCGTAATTTAATGATCAAAGCAAAAAACTTTTTACTTTTGATGGGAAGTTAATCTTAGGGCCGAGTGGATGTTGGCCAAGTTTTTGTGGTCGGTGATAACAATGAATGGTACGGCAGCGCCCTCCAGCTAGTGCCTCTACTCTTGAAGAGCCAGAACAATGGCAAGCAGCTCCTTGTTGCCTACACGGTAATTCCTCTCACCTGGACTAAGGCAGCCAGAGAAGAAGAATGACTGGATGTTACCGTAGTTTTCAAACAAAGTGCCAGATAATATCTCCTAAAAGATGCCATTTTTGGGTCCTTATACACACCATAATAATACCCGTATGTTGATGTACAACTACGGTAGCCGTAATGTGCTGACAAAGTATCAAGCGGTGCGTAGATACCAGAGTCGCTCTAAAACATTGTGAAAGATTTTTGAATGCTGTGTTTAATATTCTATATTCTCAATAAAACAAAGTTTTGGGGTTGCTTGCTAGTGTCATCATGCAGTCCACACGTATCTGTAAAAAGGTTAAAAAAATGTATACATAGATTTAAAACAAATCTGTTATTATTCAGTCTTAACATTTTTTAGCGTTTTGCCATATTCTTAATTGTTGCTGATTTTTGTACAATGGACTTTGTTGGGATTTTTTTCAGTGTTGCTAGTTGTTTTTAAAATCTAGCATCTTCTTCTGATTTTATTATAGAAAATGTACTGTGTTCAGAGACTCTACTTCTGTTTAAGGACTTTACTATAGCAGTAACACATTATCAGTACATGTGTTGTTTCATTAAAAACAAGTTGACCTCATATGCTTACCATACCATACCAACTTTATTTATGAAGCCCTTTAAAAACAACCACTGTTGAAAAACAAAGGATTGTACACCACAAAAAAATACAGGCAAAGGACAGACTAAAATATAACGTTTAAAACATAATTAAAATACACACTGTGACCTATATATATATATATATATATATATATATATATATATATATATATATATATACGCACACACATATACATGTATATATACACATACATATGCACATAGCTTAACAATGTTTCATTGTATCCATTAAACCATATCCAATTGTATTTACAATCCGCTAAAACACTGTTTAAAAATCACAAAATGTTACAGATTAAGTCAACCATTTTGAATATTCAGCTCCGAGTTCCTTCGGCTATTTCCAAAGATTAACGTCACTGGAGTAATGCATCTGCACTCCAAATTAGGGATGTCCCGATACAAATTTTTGTCTTCCGATATGATTCCGATATTGTAGCCTTGAGTATTGGCCGATACCGATATCAATACGATATAGGCACAAATCATACATATATTTATTCCTTATTTTGTTGTGTGGAATGTTAGAAAAGGCTTGATAAAGTGATGTTACTGTTACTGATGTAGTGTTAAAACAGAAAACAATAGTCAGCAAGAGTAAGTATAGGAAAAACTGACCCATTTATTATTAACCAATTGGTTACATACATTTTAACCTTCAACATATGAGTGTTACCTCAACAAATCCAATAAAAACAAAATGTTATATTTAAAGTACAAAATAACCACTAATACCAACATAATTATACAATTGAACAGAATAAATTAAAAATAAATCAGAAGACCCTTAAAAATAACCTAAATAAATCCAATTAAAAAAAAAAAGTTTTAAAGTGCAAACAATTCAAGTTCACTTCAGTTGTTTTTCTTACTGTCAGCATATGTTGGAAACAACTGTGGGCAGGGACAAAAAAACAACAAAAACAACACAATATTGTCCACTGTCCAACTGCTCTAAGTTAAAGGGGAACATTATCACAATTTCAAAAGGGTTAAAAAAAAATAAAAATGAGTTACCAGTGGCTTGTTGTTTTTTTCTAAATTTTACCGGTCTCGGAATATCCCTAAATAAAGCTTTAAAGTGCCTTATTTTCGTTATCTTCGAAACCACTAGCCATTTCCCTGTGACGTCATACAGTGCTGCCAATGTAAACAAACAATGGGAATACCACAGCAAGATATAGTGACATTAGCTCGGATTCAGACTCGGATTTCAGCATCTTAAGCGATTCAACAGATTACGTATGTATTGAAACAGATGGTTGGCGTATGAAAGTATTGAAGAAGAAACTGAAGCTATTGAGCGATTAGCTATTGACGCTATTCATAGCCATAGCATGGCCGAATAGCTGCGTTAGCATCGCCGGTAAAATGTGCGGACCAAACGATCAGGACTTTCGCATCTTGTGACACTGGAGCAACTTAAATCCGTCGATTGGTAAGTGTTTTTTTCGCATTAAATGTGGGTGGAAGGAAATGTAATATAGTTGCAAATGCATCTGCAGGTTATCCATACATCTCTGTGCCATGTCTGCTTTAGCACCGCCGGTAATTAGCATGTTAGTATCGATTAGCGTAGCATGTTAGCATCGATTAGCTGGCAGTCAACATCAACAAAACTCACCTTTGTGATTTTGTTGACTATCGTTGCAAATGCATTTGCAGGTTATCCATACATATCTGTGCCATGTCTGCTTTAGCACCGCCGGTAAATAGCATGTTAGCATCGATTAGCGGAGCATGTTAGCACCGATTAGCTAGCAGTCACGCCGCGACCAAATATATCTGATTAGCACATAAGTCAACATCAACAAACTCACCTTTGTGATTTAGTTTACTTTATTGTTGCAAATGCATCTGCAGGTTATCCATACATCTACGTGCCATGTCTGTCATCGCCGGTAAAATGTGGAGACACTTTGGTACATTCAATGGGGGTCTGGCGGCAGACACTTTCGCATCTTCGGGCCAATGGTGCAACTTGAATCCCTCCCTCTTAGTGTTGTTACACCCCCCGACAACACACCGACGAGGCATGATGTCTCCAAGGTTCCAAAAAATAGTCAAAAAAAATTGAAAATAACAGAGCTGAGACCCAATGTTTACAATGTGTTGAAAATGAAAATGGCGGCTGTGTTACCTCGGCAACGTCACATTCTGACGTCATCGCCTCCAGAGCGATAAACAGAAAGGCGTTTAATTCGCCAAATTTCACCCATTTAGAGTTTGGAAATCGGTTAAAAAAATATATGGTCTTTTTTTCTGCACCATCAAGGTATATATTGACGCTTACATTGGTCTGGTGATAATGTTCCCCTTTAAGAGTTCACAGCTCCAGTTTGACTGACTGACTGCGCCCAAAACAATGTATTAATTACTCTTAATCTTCACTGAAGAATAGTGTAAACACAATAAACATATCACTCTAATAAGAGCATAAAACAAATAAGAATCAGTCAGTGCTGACTACCCTTACTACTCCTCCTCCTCCACTTTCTGCAGTCCAAGCCTAATGTGGAGATTTTTTTTAAGAAGATAAGCATTTCGGCATGCTGTGCTGTCAACCTGCTCCTGTGCTCCTCAATGATAATTGACACTGTGCTGAAGAGCCTTTCACTCTCCACACTCGTGCAGGGAGCACAGAGGAATTTAGCTGCTGTTGCTGCCATGTTGGGGGGTCGAGCTTGGTTTAGGCTCCAGTAGTGTAAAGGGTTGCTCTTCCGTTCAATCGGAGCCTCACAGAAGTAGCTCTCCATTTCACAGATTGCCCCTGTGGTGATCTGGTCAGACGGACCTGCTGCTGTGCTGCTCTCCTCCAGTATTTCGTCAAAGATGCTGCCAAGGCTGCTGCTTGCACCTGCCATCCGTGGAGTCTTGTCCACTGGTCTTCAGCTCCTCTTCTACTTTACATACCGCTGCCTTTAACGCTGCTTTTGCATGTCCCAGGTTTTCTTGGTTTCTAAAGTACCTGGCATAAATATAAAATATACAAAATAATGTAACATGCATATTTTAGTAATATAACCCGTAATCTTATTTTATGCAGTCAAAACACAGTCACATAGGCTACAACCAACTCACTGTAAACAGTACAGTTTTTCTCATATACATCAGATTAGGCTAAATAAATGCAAGAATTTAACTCAAATTTCCTTACTTGTCTTTATAACGTGGATCCAGCACGGTTGCCACGGTGTAGAGGGGCTCCGATTCCACATGCCTGAAACGTCTGTGGACTGCATCCAGATTGATTGATTGATTGATTGATACTTTTATTAGTAGATTGCACAGTACAGTACATATTCCGTACAATTGACCACTAAATGGTAACACCCGAATAAGTTTTTCAACTTGTTTAAGTCGGGGTCCACGTTAATCAATTCATGGTACAAATATATACTATCAACATAATACAGTCATCACACAAGTTAATCATCATAGTATGTACATTGAATTATTTACATTATTTACAATCCGGGGGGTGGGTGGGGAGCTTTGGTTGATATCAGAACTTCAGTCATCAACAATTGCATCAACAGAGAAATGTGGACATTGAAACAGTGTAGGTCTTACAGTAGGATATGTACAGCCAGCAGAGAACATAGTGAGTTCAGATAGCATAAGAACAAGTATATACATTAGAAGTACATTTGAGTTGTTTATAATCCGGGGAGATGGGATTTGAATGGAGGAGGGTATTAGTAAAGTGTTGAAGTTGCCTGGAGGTGTTGTTTTAGAGCGGTTTTGAAGGAATATAGAGATGCACTTACTTTTATACCTGTTGGGAGTGCATTCCACATTGATGTGGCATAGAAAGAGAATGAGTTAAGACCTTTGTTAGATCGAAATCTGGGTTTAACGTGGTTTGTGGAGCTCCCCCTGGTGTTGTGCTTATGGCGGTCATTTACGTTAAGGAAATAGTTTGACATGTACTTCGGTATCAAGGAGATGTAGCGGATTTTATAGACTAGGCTCAGTGCAAGTTGTTTTACTCTGTCCTCCACCCTGAGCCAGCCCACTTTGGAGAAGTGGGTTGGATTGAGGTGTGATCTGGGGTGGAGGTCTAAAAGTAACCGGATTAGCTTTTTCTGGGATGTTTGGAGTCTAGATTTGAGGGTTTTGGAGGTGCTGGGGTACCAGGAGGTGCAAGCGTAATCAAAGAAGGGTTGAATGAGAGTTCCCGCTAGAATCCTCAAGGTGTATTTGTTGACCAGAGAGGAGATTCTGTAGAGGAATCTCGTTCTTTGGTTGACCTTTTTGATCACCTTGGTTGCCATTTTATCACAGGAAAGATTAGCCTCTAGAATGGAACCTAGGTAGGTGATCTCATCCTTCCTGGTGATAACAATGTCACAGGGTGGCTTTCATAGTTATGATCCCATAATCATCTTCACTCTCCTTACTGAGAAACTGTACCAGTGCATGGACATAGGGGATGACATTGGCTGTGGTAGCAGACGCGGTACTGACTAGAGTTGTTAGCTTTTCAAAAGGGGTGAGAACCTTTGAGGTCTTCTCTAACAGCCCCCACTGGTTTGCTGTTAGAGTGGCTGGCAGAGTGTAGTTTTCTTCAGATGAGTAGGCATGCAGTGACCGTTTTTGATGAATGAGACTGTCAATCATGAACTTTGTTCTGCTCCATCGTTTCTGGACATCCTTCTGGAGACGTTTTGGTGTGACATTCAGTTCTATTTGCAGGTCTTCAAGGCTTGAGTAAGCCTTGGGGGAATGTTTGAAGTGGCCCACTATTTTTCCTCCGTTGGCTAGTGCATCACTTACAGCTTGCTGTGACAAGACCCCTTCATGGACTACAAGCTGAAGAATGTGAGCAAAACATCCTAAGATTGATACACCTAGCTGATCCGTTGCCTTTTTCACGTTGGCAGCATTGTCTCTTAAATCAACATGGACCTTATTTTTCTCAATCTTCCAGTCATGCAGCATCTCCTCCATGGCGTGCGTGGTTGCATCAGCTGTGTGCAATCCCCTGAATTCTCGTGCATGTAACACTGCACTCTGCAGTTTGAAGTCAGTGTCCACCCAGTGCGCAGTAAGGCTCGACAGCGGACAATGGTCTGAGCTCCAGATGTCTGTGGTGAAGCTTCATTTGCCTTCTCCATGTGTGCGGCAATACACTTTTATGCGGACTGGACATTGGCCGAGAGTTTGTTAGCGGCTGAGAGTGGAGTCGGCTCTCTTTGTTGTCTCCCAGCTTTATTGTCTTTCATGTCCTTTATCTGTGCTGTTTGATGTTTCTCTCTTACTCACATGTAAGAGGGATGTGTACTATGGCTATGAGTTGTTTTTTTTTCCCTTGGCCGCAGTCTGGACCCCCTCTCCAGAGGCCCAGGCTTAGACCGATTTTTTTAAATTTTCTTTTCTTTTAATTTCATCTTTAATTTTTTTTCTCTCATTCCCCCCTCTTGTTTGCCTGTATTTCACCTTTTTTGTAAGGGGCGCCGGAAGTCGGCAGACCCGTCAGCGATCCTGTTCTGTCTCCCTGTAATGTTTGTCTGATCTTGAATGGGATTGTGCTGAAAATGTTAATTTTCCTTAAGGAACTCTCCTGAAGGAATAAATAAAGTACTATCCATCATGTTAGTGAAGCCCTGAGATGGGCTGTTTGGTGGGTGTTTTTGTGCATGTGCTAGCGCAGGGGAGCGTGATAACTTGATTTTAACTGTCAAAAAAAACAATTTATAGGCTTTACATTAAACATATGCACAGGGTTTCCTCGACAGGTACTTAATTGATCCTGGCACAGAGCCACGGCAATATTAAAGCCGCCACACCTTTTAAATAACGCCTAAAAATCTGGATATTTTACATGAAAACAAATTTAACATTGTATGAATGGAAATACATGGCTAATTTAACTAGTGAGGCACTGAAAATTCAGCCACTGAAAAACGTTGATAGACTGTCAGAAAGACGCACGTGATTGTCTGGAGCCTCGGCAGTAAGACTGAGGCACCGCCTGCGTGGTCACTTCACCCGCACCTTTGCTCAGGGTGGGGCGGCTTTAGACCCAGCCTTTAGAGCCAATCTGACTTGCCGACTTTCCTAACCCGCCTTGTTCTAACATGCCCCGCTTTGTTCTAACATGCCAGGGGCCATTTACCTTGGAGACTTGCTGCGGGTATGGCACGGTGGCGGGCGATTGCTCTAAGACTACAAAGACAGCTTCCCTTAAAAAATATATAAAAAATAAAAGCAGCCAAATATGTACTCGTGTTTTTACATTCATCTCATTGACTAAATACGCGCTAGAATGTGTTCAACTTTTGTTCAGAATCAGCAACACTAGATAGATAGATAGATAGATAGTACTTTATTGATTCCTTCAGGAGAGTTCGTTCAGGAAAATTAAAATTCCTGCAGCAGTGTACAGAGTTGAGATCAATTTAAAAAAAGTAAAAAGTAAATAATGGGGGTTTAAATGGAAACAAAATAGAGAAATATTACAATAAGAATAAAAAATAAAAGCAACAATGGGAATACAAATATAACAGTAAAATAAGAAATTAACAAGAGAAAGTAGGCAGTAGCGACCATGTTATGAAAACGTATTGCACTGTTATTGTTTTGCATCCCCTGTCATCCTTATACCTTCGCCCCCCGCCCCAGAGAGGAGTTGTACAGTCTAATGGCGTGTGGGAGAAAGGAGTTTTTGATTCTATTAGTCCTGCACTTGGGATGAAGCAGTCTAGCACTGAACAGGCTCCTCTGGCTGCTGATAACGCTATGCAGAGGGTGACTGGCATCATCCAGGATGCTCACTAGTTTGTCAACAGTCCTCTTCTCTGCCACCGTCACCAGTAAGTCCATTTTCATTCCGATTGTAGAACCGGCCCGCCTGATCAGTTTCTCAAGTCTGTAGCTGTTCTTCTGAGATGTACTGCCCCCCCAGCACACTACCATGTAGAACAGAACACTGGCAACCACAGACTGGTAGTACATCCACAAGATCCATCCATCCATCCATTTTCTACCGCTTATTCCCTTTCGGGGTCGCGGGGGGCGCTGGCGCCTATCTCAGCTACAATCGGGCGGAAGGCAGGGTACACCCTGGACAAGTCGCCACCTCATCGCAGGGCCAACACAGATAGACAGACAACATTCACACTCACATTCACACACTAGGGCCAATTTAGTGTTGCCAATTAACCTATCCCCAGGTGCATGTTTTTGGAAGTGGGAGGAAGCCGGAGTACCCGGAGGGAACCCACGCATTCACGGGGAGAACATGCAAACTCCACACAGAAAGATCCCGAGCCTGGATTTGAACCCAGGACTGCAGGAACTTCGTATTGTGAGGCAGACGCACTAACCCCTCTCCCGGAGAGTTTTCTACAAATGTTGAAGGAGTGCTGTCTCCTGAGGAAGTACAGCCTGCTCTGTCCTTTCTTGTACTGGTGGTCCGTGTTAACAGTCCAGTCCAGCTTATTGTCCACCCAAACTCCTAAGGTACTTGAATGAGTCCACGGTCTGTACCTCAACTCCCTCGATCACAGTAGGTTGTGACCGTGGACTCGACCTCCCAAATTCAATGACCAGCTCCTTGGTCTTTGACAGATTGAGCTGCAAGAGGTTTGTGTGGCACCAGACAACAAAGTCCCTCACCAGGTTCCAAAACTCCTCCTCTCTGCCGTCCCTGATGCATCCGACGGTGGCTGTCATCCGCGTACTTCTGGATGTGACACAGCTCTGAGTTGTAGCAGAAGTCAGCGGTGTACAGGGTGAAGAGAAGAGGGGCCAGCACCGTTCCCTGCGGTGCTCCGGTGCTGCTGATCACAGTGTCAGATGTTATGTCCTTCAGTCTGACGTACTGTGGCCTGTCGGTGAGGTAGTTTGAAATCCAGGCAACCAGGCAGGGGTATACTCGCATTTTGTACATTTTGTCCTGGAGGAGGCGGGGCTGGATGGTATTAAAGGCACTCGAGAAGTCCAGGAACAGGATCCCCACAGTGCCATTTCCCTTATCCAGGTGTGAGTGGGCTCGGTTCCGCAGGTAAAGGATAGCATCCTCCACACCAACGCCTGCCTTGTACGCAAACTGCAGGCTGTCCTGGGCATGGTGCACCTGTGGTCTGAGGAGGCTGAGAAAGAGCCGCTCCAATGTCTTCATTAGATGAGAGGTGAGCGCCACTGGTCTGTAGTCGTTCAGCTCACTGGGGCAGTTCTTTTTGGGAACTGGAACGATGCATGATGTCTTCCAGAGGGTGGGCACTCTTCCCAGCTGCAGGCTGAGGTTGAAGATCCTTTGAAGTGGTTCACCCAGGTCTGCAGCACAGGTCTTCAGGAGTCGGGGGCACAGCTTATCTGGGCCTGCTGCTTTCCTTGCCTGTAGCTTCCTCAGTTGACCTCTGACCTGGTCCGCAGAGATGACTGTCTGCGTAGAGGTGGTGGTGTGTGGGGGGGTGTGGGGGTGCTGCCATGGCTCGGGGGGAGGTCCGTTGAGGGGAGCTGAAGTGGTGGTGGCTGTGATGGGGAGTGGGGGGTGGAGAGGACATGGCTGGTTGAACCGGTTGAAGAAGTTATTCATCTCATTGGCCCTCTCTATTGTCCCCACAACAGCTCTGGTCTTTGTCTTGTGGCCTGTGATGGTTTTCACACCTTCCCAGACCTCCCTCATGTTGTTCTGCTGCAGCTTCTGCTCCAGCTTCTTCCTGTAGCTGTCCTTAGCCTCCCTCACGCGTTGTTTCACCTCCCGCTGTGCTGCTTTCATCGCCTCCCTGTCTCCACTCCTGAAGGTAGCTTTCTTATTGTTGAGGACAGCTTTAACTTCTTGTGTTACCCAGGGTTTGTTATTAGGGTAGCACCGAACAGTCTTAGCAGGGCAGACCACGTCCACGCAGAAGTTGAGGTAATCTGTGAGACAGTGAGTCAGCCCATCAATGTCCTCACCCTGTGGAAGCAGCACGTCCCAGTCTGTGGTGTTGTAGCAGTCTCTGAGGGCATCTTCCAATTCAGGGGACCACTTTCTCACAAAGTAAGTGTTAACAGGCTGTCTTTGGACCATGGGGGTGTATTTTGGCCGCAAATGAACACGATTGTGGTCAGACTTCCCTAGTGGGGGGAGGGGTGTGACCTTGTATGCATCCCTGAAATTAGAATACAGTAGGTCAATTGTCCTGTTGTTTCTCGTGGGACAATCCACAGCCTGGTAAAAAGCAGCTAACGTTGAGTCCAAAGTAGCATGATTGAAGTCCCCAGAAATGATGAAAAAAGCCTCAGGATGTTTTGTCTGTAGCCTTGATGTGATGACGTGGATCATCTCACATGCATTGGCAGCTTCTGCCCTCGGGGGAATGTAAACACAGAGGGAGATCACGTGACTGAACTCCCTCGGCAGATACTATGGCCGGAGGCTAACAGCTAGTAGCTCCAGGTCTTGGCAACACAAGACTTTCTTCACAGAGATGTGTCCTGAGTTACACCAGCAGTTGTTAACATATATGATGAGTCCCCCACCTTTTCTTTTCCCACATGCTTTCGTGTCTCTATCAGCAACAGCTGACGCAACTCTCGTCTCATTCATTTGGAGCATAAGGTGGTTTGTTCCACTGGAGCCAAACTAGACGGTCATTGGATAAATTGTTGGCTTTGTCTCGCCCACGGAAATAAAACGCCCTCTAGAAGTGAATTACAAGTGAATGTGGCCTCGGTTGGCCAGGACGCTTGGCTTCCGCATGATGATTGAATGAATTGTCTAAGGATGAATACCTTTTTGCTCTACAGAAAAATTAGTGAACCAACGAATTTAAAATGAAATAGCATGCCATATCATTTTTTAATTTTTATTCCGTTGGTTATGTTGATGTGGAGAATTTTACAGTTTTTTAGATGATTTTCTGTGTCTGATATTTCTTTTATCAGTAATTTGGAGACTACTGGTGTTTACAGTGCTGTACAGTGTGACAGATTTACTAGCAAATGCGCCTAAAAATAGGCTGTGTGATTAAAAAACGAAACAAACTTTCACATGGGTGAAAAGGGATTTCAACGCTTTTAATAATAAAACCATCCATATTTGATAAAAATAAACAAACTATTTGCCCAATTGTATAGCATGTTGGAAATACATATAAAGCATAACCAAACTGACAAATGATTGATAACTCGCGCTGAGAGGTGTGTGTCTATCCCCCCCCCACACCCATCTGACCCCTCACCCATCCTGCACCATTCACAAAGGGTAGTGGGGTTGCTCCTCTTAGCTCACAGACTCAGTGTTCAAACACGGATGAAACTTAATCTTAGTTAAAGGAACTGGTCAGTAAAAGACAAAAATTTGTATTCTACCACCACTTGACACAAACTGCACTGCGCACTAGTAACTATGAGGGTCAGAGAGAATGAAACTCAATGATTGAAGTGACAAACTTGCATCCAAACAATACCCATTTGTTGACAAGAACATACAGCCGTGAAAGTACATTCAATCTATTTATTAAGAAGAGGTAACACAAACCAGTAAAAGATGAAAAAAAGCTGCCGACAAACTGCTGCTGCTAGCTTTTTTAAAAGTAATTTTCAGAACACAGCCTCATGAAGCAGTTGGCAGGTTGGTAAACCAACTCTCGCCAGACCCTTGTAGTTCACTGAGCTCCACACAAGGATCTGGGCTCCAAGGCATTGCAAACTCTTTCCAGTTAGCAAAAAATAATGAACCAAACAGGATCGCCTGGCGCGATTTCATAGATGCAACGTAGCACCAAACTGACTGTTTGATTCAAACAACAATGGCGGCACGGAGCGAGGAGTCGTGTGCTGACATTGATTCTGCTATTGCAACTGTTTTGCGACATAGATTGAATATTGATTATTTAAAAGATGGCAAGGATGTTTTGGCTCTTCTTCCAACCGGGTTTGGATTTCCAAACGCCGCACTCATCAGCGTCACGGGTTGATTACGATGTGAGTGGTTGAAGTAGCACGTCATTCAAGATGACATACAAGTGGTTTATCCAATCATTTACAATAATTTCTGAAATACATCTATTGAGAACTCCCAGATCAATGTGTGGAGCTCAGCAAACGACAAAGATCAAACGAGAGTCGGGTTAGCAGGTTGGTGTTCCTCGCTAAGATATTTGTGTGTATTTCCTTTAATAATGTTTACCTAAAAAACACCATTGTTAAAGGTAAATTATTTTCATGTTGCTGCTGACGTTTAAACATGACTTCTTAAGCCAGGGCACTTTATTTCACATTTTGTTCTTTTGTGTTTTTCTTAGCTGAAGAATTGAACAAAGCTAAATGTTTTTTAAAGAAAATTGGAGATTGTTTGACTTTTCTTAAATTGTTTTCAAGGCTTTTCCACTGTTCTTATTTCAAAACACCTCAAGTTGGGATCCTTGTATGCAAAAACTACTGTTCCTACGTGCTGGATGGATCCCCATCAGTCCCGAAAATTTTAAATCAAGGCATGGTGGAGATATTAAGTTACGTCAATGGATATTTGCATTTATGGGCAAAAATGTATTGTTTTAGCGACAGTAATAACACAGAGTAGGGATATGCTCTGTTTAGTTGAGCATTACAGTAGGCCTTATGATCGCATTACGTTTATGTCTGAGTGCACATGCGTGCATTGAGTTTTAACAATGAAATTGTGATATTTAAGACATTTTGTATTGCTATTTGTTTTCTGTGCTACCAAAAATGTTCTGTGCAACTATTTGTTTTCATTTTGGTTCGACAAGTGAAAAAGCTACGTATATAGCCATGTGAGCGGTAAAGTGATTTAGTGTTAGCTATGACAACGGCGGCCAAAACTGCAACTGTGTCCAAGCACCGTGCGACACGTAGCGTTAGGGTTGGGTGCTATTTCTCCGGGACTTACACAAATTTTTTTTTCCAAGATGGCGCTGCTGTAATGGCTGCTGTAGGCAGGAGCTCTGTGCTCTTGTGTCATCCTTTTGTGTTTCCCTCTTGTTTTCATGTGTTATTATATTTTTTTGCCTTCTGGTCCGGGACCCTCTGGGACTGTGTGACAAGGGGTGGTGCTTTTTTTGTGGACTTCTGGATCTGCCTCCCGGGAGCCTTTTGGCCATGGAGACCAGCTGCTGGGTCTCTGCTACACCAGAGTCTGTTTGGATGTACTGGAGGAGATGCGGATGAGGGGACAGGACTGTGGAGCTAGCACTGAGCGCTGGGACGGAGAGGCATGGCGGTGTCTTGACTGGGTGAGCAGGTGTCGGACACCTCAGTCACCTTGGACGTATCCTCGCTCATCCATGCGGACTGGACATTGGCCGAGAGTGGAGTCGGCTGTCTTGGTTGCTTTGCTGGGTCTACTTCTGTCTCTGGCCATGCTCCCTCCTCCCCAGCAGATGATGGCGTGGAACACCACAGAGGCCACCACAGTGTATATGTTTATTTTATTTTTTATTCATAGCTGTATGTAGAAGTGTCTGGTTGTATCTGCTGCTTTAATGTCCTCTGTGTTCTTTGATACGTGTTCTATGAGTTGTTGTTTTTTTCCCTTGGCCTCAGTCTGCACCCCCACTCCAGGGCCTAGGCTAAGACCGATTTTTTTTCTTCTTTTATTTTAATCTTCTATTTTTTTTGTATACCCCCCCCTGTTTACCTGTATGTCATCTTTTTTGTAAGGGGCGCTGGAAGCCGGCAGACCCGTCAGCGATCCTGTTCTGTCTCCCTGTAATGTTTGTCTGATCTTGAATGGGATTGTGCTGAAAATTGTAATTTTCCTGAAGGAACTCTCCTGACGGAATAAATAAAGTACTATCTATCTATCTATCTATCTATCTATCTATCTATCTATCTATCTATCTATCTATCTATCAGATATCTATCTATCTATCTATCTATCTATCTATCTATCTATCTATCTATCTATCTAATTCAAGGCTCAGAGCTTTAATCCATTCTAAAGTTTTTAAAGATATTTTTGTACCACAAGTTATACATGATAATGTTTTACTACTGGAATGTATGGTATACTGGGATTTTAAGTACTCTACAACTTAACCGAAAACTGTTCTACCCCTAACATACAGAGCGTATTATTGAGAGCCTATGTAAAACATGTTCTTTATCAATAACAGGAGTGATTGACTTTTTTAATGCATAACTGGCTATAGTTATTTTGAGCTGGAAATGTAAGATTTTAGCCCCAGCGAGTTCTTGGGCAGTTGTCATTTATATATTAAAATGAATTGATTAATGTGGACCCCGACTTAAACAAGTTGAAAAACGTATTCTGGCGTTACCCTTTAGTGGTCAATTGTACAGAATATGTACTGTACTGTGCAATCTACTAATAAAAGTTTAAATCAATCAATATTCAAGGGTTTTTCAATCTAACAGACAACATTGTTGAACTGCTATTGATGAACTTGACTGCTTTAAAAAGTTTCAGTGATTAAGCAGAATTCAAACATTAGGGGCGCCGTGGCTCGGTTGTTAGAGCGGCCGTGCCAGCAACTTGAGGGTTCCATATTCAATCCCCCCTTTCGGCGTCCTTCACTGCCGTTTTGTCCTTTGGCAAGACACTTAACCCACCTGCTCCCAGTGCCACCCACACTGGTTTAAATGTAGTTTAAATATGTAGGTCAGGGGTTTCACTATGTAAAGTGCTTTGAGTCTCTAGAGAAGAATGGCTATATAAATATAATTCACTTCATCAGGAAATGTTTATCCAAGCAGGTGAAGAGATATAGCTCAAGAAGATTACAGTATGTAGTGCACAATATAATCATTTGTTGTTTTTTATCCAAATTGTACAGGAGAAGTGGTGTTGAGGAGTCAACCAAACCCAAACAGACATGATGAACATACCAGAATACTATGCAGGGAAAAATGTGCTGATCACTGGAGCAACTGGCTTCATGGGAAAGGTACAGCTGTTACCATTAGTCACGAGGTGAAACTCAACCAATGTGTGCTACCAGGCAATGATTGTATTTTACACGCAATATGCTTTTTCAGCTGCACAAGCGGTAGAAAATGGTTGGATGGATAGCTGCTTTTTCAGGCCATGGCACATACAGCGTGTGCATTATTATCCGGGTGATTTGAAATTTACATTTACAAACAATGGTTAAGAATGAATGTGAACTTTGTTCGAATAGCGAAAAGGCGAACAAACTCAACTCTTAATGGTACACAAATAATTCAATAATGATAATGGATATCAAAAACTTCAAGAATTCTTTACTGTAAAATGTGTACATAAATGCTAGATATCAGCAAAAAAAAGTGGGATTATATTTTATTGCATCTAAACCTTCCGATATTATTGTTTTGATACAAGCAGTTTTGCAGTGTGTTTACCTGTGCAAAGTTGGACAGACACTTAACATCTAAATGTCCTCCAATAAGTACACAGTGTAGGTGTTTTCTTATATTTTAGTTAATTACAAAAGATAAACATGGTATGCTATTGGCTACTAGTAGCTAACAGCTACACAACAGCTAAGCACAAAATAGCACACAAGCGAGACATATCTAATAAGTGTCCTTCATTGAACACTATAGCAGTCTAAAATAACACAGTCGTCAATATAAACAAGTATCGAATAATTACTTGCAAATTACTTACACATACAATGTCTCCAAGGCAAAAGCGTTTTAGAAAGTTTCCAGTAACAAATGTGTCCGCTTAGTTAAGTTTAGTTTAACTTACTGCATCATGAGCTTGACTTCATGACTTGACTTTATGAATTATTGAGGCTACCACGTGTAGCCAAAAAAAATACCACTCAACTCAATTTAACACAACGAGTGTTAAATCTATCCATCTCTCCCCAGACAGGGTACGTCCCAGTGACCTAATTGAATCTAGAGACTCAGGGCGTGAAAGAAAAAATTGGTTGTAAATATGTGTTATTGATACTTGTATGGTTGGAAGCGGTGTCAGAAACATATCTAAAACTGTATCAGTCGTAAATCTGGAAACTAAGGAAAAGTTTTACAAACAAAGCTGCAGATCGGTAGATATCCAAAAAATGTTGATTAGGGAATGTCAATTTATCACAAAGTTGTTGGAAAGTGGCAAAAATGTTGTCAACGTATAAATCTTTAATGCTGCTGATACCCAGGCTTGATCTTAAAAATGCACTATTGACAAGAGAGGGAGGGATGGCATGGTTAGCAGTGATGGGTGTAACTAGAAATAGTCTGTAAGCCAAAATAGAGATTAAACTGAACCCAAATTCTGAATGAGGTTTTCACGATTAGATTTTTCATTTAAGTGGAAGAGTGGATAGGAGAGTGAACCAGGACCTTAGGAGATACTAGTTTAATTGAGTTCGCCTCCATAACCAGCCATAACAGAGGGGGATCAATGCTTCATATCGCAAACAATATTTAAGATTTCTAATGTTGGTGGCCCAGTGGTAAAATCTAAAGTTTAGTAGCGCTAATTCAGCAATTTGGGTCTCTGCAAATATTGTTTATGTAACCTGAGAATCTTTTTATTCCAAATCAAATCTGAAAAATGACTACCTAATTTACGAAAGAAGGACTGAGGGAGAAAAATTGGACACACTGAAAAAAATAGGAAAATCGCGGAAGTACATTCATTTGAACAGAGTTGGCATGAGCCACTGTGGATAAATTAGGTAAAGACCAGCGATCAAAATCTCCCTGAATTCTGGACAACAGTGGAACAATGTTGGCCTTATAAAGAGCTCTGTAAGGTGGAGCAGTAAAGTCAAAAATATTCTGAGGCCTCATGAAATAAATGTAATGGCTTAATCCATTAAAAATCTGAATCTCACCAGGACATAAAATAACAGTAATTGGTCTCGCTAACTCAGTGGTGTCCAAACTAAGGCCTGCAGGCCAAATGCAGCCTGCCGGCCTATTTAATTTGGCCCGTGAGACCGCACAAGTTCAATAAACAATTTGACCAGGAGCACAACAGCACATCCATATCATATTTAAATATTCAGTGGTTACATAGGTTATTGTTTTTCATAACTACCATTATTCTGTTTGTTTACTTGATTAAACTATTTTATAACATTCCACTCTACAAAAAGATTAAAGTATGTTTGATTCCTGCTAGTTTGCGATATATTTAGATTGCAGCTCTCATTAGCTTTAGCCCACTAGTTTCATTGGATAATTTTTTTTAAGATGCACCGTTGAAATAAGAGCTTCTCAAATAGTCTCACACTGGAACCCACATGTTTGCCCCTAAGTAAAAATATCACAAGTGCAAAACATAACTAAAGCCACTAATTAGGTATTTCACGCTAGAACCCAAGACCGAAGGCTTAATTATTATTATTGTTATTATTTATGCTATTTTGTGTGTGATTTAAAGATGTTAGCCAAAAAACTAGGGGCAGTGTATTCTTGAAAGGGAGCAACCACACAGCTGTCATTGACTAGAGAGTTAACTTCCTGTGCAGCGGTGAGCAACGGCGACTGTGGCATCCAGATCATTGTTGGGGCTGCAGCTAAAAACTGAGAAAAAGACAAAAACAAGCATCACTATAACGACACACTCAGTAATTGTACTTTAAATACACAATACTTGTAGCCAAAAGTTTGCATATAAACCTTTAATCACTGTTGTTGCTAGGACTTATACAACATTTTGTGGATTGCTAGCACAACTTTTGGGTCCCTGTGCTCCTGGACCCTCTTCAGCAGACAATAACAATAACTCTTTCCTTTTTTTTACTACTGAAGGTCTTGCTGGAGAAACTGCTAAGGTCATGCCCAGGAGTTAATGCGGTCTATGTGATGGTCAGGTCCAAAGCAGGACAGAATCCTCAGGCCCGTGTTACTGACATGATCAGTAGCAAGGTAAGAGTAAATAAATAAGGTACGGGTTGAATAGCACTATTACCCCCTGAAGACACTATAGTTGGAAGAATAACACAATCAAATTGCAGCGTTGTATACATATTACTGCAGGTAAAGTCAATTGTATTCATCAAGGTTTGTTCCATTTCTGTTTGTGTCGGAAAACCGTTTTGAAACCTGAACTAGTCCAAGGAAATCATTATCCTAATGGTCATGTTAACTAAGGATGTGCCGATCGGCTACAGATCTGTATCGGCCGAGTCCCGTAAAAAAGTATGATGCCGATGAATGCCTTTCAGTGCCAATTACAAAAACCGATCCTCTCTGGCTGAAACTTTATTTGTTTGTGGTCCCCCAGCTACCAGCTAACTCTTTGTGTCCATACACAGTGTGGCGCCGCTCCCCTAATTTAATAATCCTACATTGAGGCCTATAAATGCTATTTGTTACAAGTTTATTATCACTGGAGGACAAGGTCAATGTTTACACATTGGTCTTTCAAAGGAAAACATTTCATGATTTAAAATATAAATAATAATTTTTACTTAGGTTTAGTTATTATGTGTAAATGTGTGTGTAATAAAAGATTTTAAGGAATTATTTTAATTCACCAGTAATTCGTTGATATTGTCACGCTGTCAAATTGCACTCACCGTAAAACATTTACATGTATCTGCCAATATCACTCGTATATGATCTTAATTGGCAGCTGCAAGATCGGAACAGCCATAAAGATTATAGTTAAACACTACTGTTTCCATGCCCAAAATATACAGTTGTGGTCAAAAGTTGACATACACTTGTACAGCACATAATGTCATGGCTGTTTTGAGTGTCCAATAATTTCTACAACTCTTATTTTTTGTGATCGAGTGATGGGAGCACATACTTGGTTGTCACACAAAACATTCATGAAGTTTGGTTCTTTTATGAATTTATTATGGGTCTACTGAACATTTGACCAAATCTGCTGGGTTTAAAAGTATATATACAGCAATGTTAATATTTGGTTGCATGTCCCCTGGCAAGTTTCACTGCAATACGGCGCTTTTGGTGGCCATCGACAAGCTTCTGGCAAGCTTCTGGTCGATTTTTTTGACCACTCCTCTTGACAAAATTGGTGCAGTTTATCTAAATGTGTTGGTTTTCTGACATGGACTTGTTTCTTCTGCATTGTCCACATGTTCATGACTTTGGGAAGGCCATTCTAAAACCTTAATTCCAGCATGATCTAGCCATTCCTTTACCACTTTTGACGTGAGTTTGGGGGTCATTGTCCTGTTGGAACAACCAACTGAGCCCAAGACCCAACCTCCGGGCTGATGATTTTAGGTTGTCCTCAAGAATTTGGAGGTAATCCTCCTTTTTCACTGTCCCATTTACTCTCTGTAAAGCACCAGTTCCATTGGCAGCAAAACAGGCCCAGAGCATAATACTACTAACACCATGCTTGACGGTAGGATTGGTGTTCTTGGGATTAAACGCTTCACCTTTTCTCCTCCAAACATATTGATGGGTATTGTGGCCAAACAGCTCAATTTATGTTTAATCTACCTTCAGAATTTACCTCCAAATGGTCTTATCTTTGTCCATGTAATCAGCAGCAACATTTAGCCAAGCCTTAAGGTGTCACTCCTGGAGCAAGGGCTTCCTTCTTGCATGGTATCCTCTCAGTCGATGGCAATGCAAAACACCCTTGACTATGGACACTGACACCTGTGTTCCAGCAGCTTCCAATTCTTTGGTCAGGACTCTTGATCATCCTGACCAATTTTCTCTCAGCAGCAGGTGATAGCTTCCGTTTTCTTTCTGATCGTGGCAGTGACAAAACTGTGCTATGTACTTTATATTTACGAACAATTGTCTGCACAGTTGCTTTTGGGACCTTAAGCTGTTTTGAAATGGCTCTAAGTGACTTTCCTGACTTGTTCAAGTCAATGATTTGTTTTTTCAGATCCGTACTGAGTTTCTTTGACTTGCCCATTGTCGCTTTTGTAACAATCTAATGACTGCATCACATGAGCCCTATAAACGGGTTCAGAGAAGTCAACAGGTGTCGTCGATCATAATCACTCACATGAAGTTAAGAGGCAATGCCATGGAGCTAATTTGATTTGATTGTAACTTTTCTACATCACCAAAATTGATCATGTATGTTGCTGTATGTATACTCATGACCCAACAGATTTGGTCACATTTTCAGTAGACCCATATTAAATTCATAAAAAAACAAACTTCATGAATGTTTCTTGTGACCAACAAGTATGTGCTCCAATCACTCGATCCCAAAAAAATAAGGGTTTTAAAAATTATTGGAAACTCAAGACAGCCATGACATTATGTTCTTCACAAGTGTTTGTATACTTTTAACCACGACTGTATATACATCATCAAAAAACGTACTTCCACGAGCAGCATGGCTTCCTCACTTCTGTCTTCCTGTCCTTCACATTAATGTGTATGCAGGTACACACACACATACACAAACACACACATTGTGCAAAAGGAACTGCAAAAAAACGCGATCCACAGTAGGGTTGCGGGATTTGGAGAAAAAAACGCAATTGCAATTTTTCCTCAGTTTTTTATTTGATACATTAAATGCATAAAACTGCAAAAATAATGTTTAAAGGAAGACATATTACTTGATTGTCAATAAACATTTTCCTGTGTCAAGGTTCCAAACATTAGAACAATACACAGTAATTGACTTAGAAAAATTTTGGGCTCTATATAGACTGACTCATAGTGTTTGTCTACATCACGCTCTTTAACTGAAGAAATAACCGGACTTATTTGTATTGAATCGTTTCGGTACGGGGGTTTCGGTTCGGTGCGGAGGAATACCGAACGAGTTCAACACGGACATATGAAGTAGCCGCCTATGCTAAAGTCTTAACAAGCTGCTCCGCTCCGTTCTGCCTCTCTGTCTGTACACAGCACCCTGCATTGTCCCGCTCACACAACCATCTGATTGGTTACATACAAAGCCAATCAGCAATGCGTATTCAGAACGCATGTCGTCAGGGCTTCAGTGTCGATGTCGAGCAGATAGGTCTTTAGCAGGGGAGCAACTCACTCTCCCCAAATTATATTCCAAGTCAAATACTTTCTAAACATCACTATGAGCCTGTGGAGCTTCTAGAAACAAACTGCAGCTCAGCTCACTCGCAGTCCTGGCTTTAGGTGAGGGCTGGTTAGCTTTTAGCGAAACGTTAACTCATTTTGCTGTGTGTGTGTGTGTGTGTGTGTGTGTGTGTGTGTGTGTGTGTGTGTGTGTGTGTGTGTGTGTGTGTGTGTGTGTGTGTGTTGATTGAGGTGTGTTAAAGCAGCAAAAAAGGACATTATATTAAATTAAGAGTTTCTGTCTCTGATAGTGTATAAAATAATTTAAGTGCATCATAAAGCCTACATAAACTCCATGGTGGTCAGGGATGAATTTTCAGCTATAGTTACATTAATCATTAGTAATGTAGCAGCCTAGTTTTGAGTGGCAGGGTCCATGCTATCACATGTTGATAAAAATATAACATTTACATAATAAAAAATAACTACAGGCTTCCCCAATGCTGTAATAAATTAAGCATGATGAGTTGACTTGAAACTGTTTAATGTTACACTTTTTATATGTAGAAGAAAAGTTGTGTCATTTTATTTCATCTAAGCAACAACTTGAGGCAGTTTAATGTGGATTAACGTTGGCAGAATTATTATAGTGTTCCCAATGTTAAAAGGATCAAGCCATTGTTTACAAATTTGGTAAATAATTACCACAAAAATTTACATTTTGTTGTTTTCTTTCTGTACCGAAAATCAACCAAACTGTGACCTCTAAACCGAGGTACGTACCGAACCGAAATTATCGTGTACCGTTACACCCCTAATATATATATATATATATATATATATATATATATATATACTGTATGTGTATATCAGAGATGCGCGGATAGGCAATTATATCATCCGCAACCGCATCACCAAAGTCGTCATCCACCCGCCGTCCACCCGAACCAACATTTTATCAGAACCGCAACCGCCCGCCACCCGCCTGCTGAAATACATCAGAGGTTGGCCAACTTTACCACTCACAGAGCTATTTAAACCCGTTTCACAGAGTAATGAAGACAATTGGAGCCGCTAACGTTCTCACAAATATCCAATTGGCGTTCATCCTGATGACAAGAATATGGGCGTGCTGTGAAGCCATTGCCTTTGACATGTACAAACCGATTGTTAGTCCGGCAACATGTTGTGTGCAGCTTCCGCAATCACACGTACAAGATTGAAAGGCATACTGGGTGATACAGAGTACACTGATGGTTGTGTTATAAACAACTTTAACACTTACTAATATGCGCCACGCTGTGAAGCCACACCAAACAAGATTGACAAACACATTTCAGGAGAACATCCTCACAGTAACACAACATAAACGCAACACAACAAATACCCAGAATCCTTTGTATCCGTGACACTTCCTGAATATATTTTATAACCCCGCGACCCCAACCCCGCCCACCTTACCTAAATAGTCAGGAAGTATCATGGATACAAAGGATTCTGGGTATTTGCTGTGTTGCATTTATGTTGTGTTACTGAGAGGATGGTCTCCCGAAATGTGTTTGTCAATCTTGTTATGTGTGGCTTCACAGCGTGGCGCATATTACTAAGAGTGTTACAATTGTTTATATCACAACCATTAGTGTACTCTGTGTCACCCAGTATGCATTGCAGTCGTGTGCGTGTTGCTGCGGAAGCCACACACAACATGACGCTGGACTAACAAGCAGATCGTACATGCTGTAGAAGGCAACAAAGTCAATGGCTTCATAGCACGCCCTAATACTTATTATCTGGGTGACTGCTGGCAGTCATTCTAGAGAATATTAGCGTCTCCTATTGTCTTCTTCGCTTTGTCACACGGGTCTTATATGGCTCTTTGAATGGCAAAGGACACCGATCCCAGAACCATGTATATCAAATATTTCCGGATGGTTCAACCGCCACCCGCCCGAATCTAATTAAAATACATTTTTTTGTCATGTCCCCCTTATATACACATATATGTATATATGTGTATATACATATGTATATATGTGTATATATATATATATATATATATACACACACATATATATATATATATATAAACATATATATATATATATATGTTAGGGCTGGGCAACGATTAAACATTTTAATCGAAGTTAATCGCACTATTTCTCCGATTAATCACGATTAACTGCATTGTATACGCAAAGCCCAATAATGAATTCAAAAGTAGTGTGTAATGCACCTTTATTGGAATATTCTCCCACATGAACAAAATCGCCAAAACATTTGTTGTGCAAACACAATTTAAATCAGTACTTGGTAAACAGTAGCAGTTAAATAGCATATTTTATGAAAATCAACTCAAAAAATGTAAATACAAACATTTAAGCTTATTGCCACTGCCAGGGTATTTAAGTTATCCTGTTTGTTATGGAAAATAAATATAATCTACTTACAAATCTCTGAGCCACAATCATAACATCTGAACAGGCAATTTCTGAGGTAACAGCAGAATTTTTTTTTTTATCAGGGTCTTATGTTTAAAAAACCTATATTATAGGTAGTGGGCTGTTTTAGGGAATTTTTGATCAAATTATCCGTAGTAGCAATATTTATAATGTTGTGTTTATTCTGCGTAGTGCACTTAAAATAATTATGACCATATCTAGGAATTGATATGATGGGAATTTTCCGATTGTTTGCTTGGTGCTTTGATAAACTGAACACATATACATGGTACTATTTGTGATGTTATGAGCCAGGGAAAAAAAGAACTACCCTACCCAGCATGCAACAGGAGTGACGAGCATGCGCGGTAGCCCGGTATAGGTTCTGTCGCCATGACGGCATCTTGTATGTTGTGATATGCACGCTCTGAAAGCAAACGTTAAGAACTCATCCAACACTCCTGGTCTGCATTATTGATGAATAGACAGACAACACATATACTCCGCTGCTTCACAGGCCGCTGGATGTAGCCGGCAAAGTATTCCCATGCTAGCTAGCCGGTCTAGCAAGCACGCCTCATTCAGTCCAAAACGGCCCGATCTATCCACATCCAGAATTGTCTGGCGGTCGTAAGTGATCCCGGAGTGACCACGCTGTAAGCCAGCCATGAAATTTGCAGAATTGTCCGGTATTTTTGCCAAATGTTCCATCTCTAGCAAAAGCCCCTCGACGCCGAAGTACATCCGGGAGATGCCATCTTTTTAAGAAAAGGCGTTAAAAAAATAAAAGCATGTAAACAACATACGCAAATGTGCGATAAAATAATTGTCGGCGTTAATAGATTAATGAGTTAACGCGTAATTAACGCATTAATTTGCCCACCCCTAATATATATATATATATATATATATATGTGTATATATGTATGTATATGTATGTGTGTATATATATCCATCCATCCATCCATTTTCTACCGCTTATTCCCTTTCGGGGTCGCGGGGGGCGCTGGCGCCTATCTCAGCTACAATCGGGCGGAAGGCGGGGTACACCCTGGACAAGTCGCCACCTCATCGCAGGGCCAACACAGATAGACAGACAACATTCACACTCACATTCACACACTAGGGCCCATTTATTGTTGCCATAACCTATCCCCAGGTGCCTGTCTTTGGAAGTGGGAGGAAGCCGGAGTACCCGGAGGGAACCCACGCATTCAGAGGGAGAACATGCAAACTCCACACAGAAAGATCCAGAGCCTGGATTTGAACCCAGGACTGCAGGACCTTGTGTGTATATATGTATATATGTATATATATATATATATATATATATATATATATATATATATATATATATATATATATATATATATATATACTTTAGGGGTGTGTGAAAAAATCGATTCGAATACGTTGTGCGATTCAGAATCGATTCTCATTTTTAAAAAAATCGATTTTTATTTTTTTTTATCAATCCAACAAACCACTACAGAGCACTACCATAACAATGCAATCCAATTCCAAAACCAAACCTGACCCAGCAACACTCAGAACTGCAAAACAGAGCAATTGATAGGAGACACAAACACGACACAGAACAAACCAAAAGTAGTGAAACAAAAATGTATATTATCAACAACATTATCAATATTAGTTAAAATTTCAGCATAGCAGTGATTAAAAATCCCTCATTGAGATTATCATTAGACATTTATATATAAAAAAAAAGAACAATAGTGGCTTACACTTGCATCGCATCTCATAAGCTTGACAACACAGTGTCCAATATTTTCACAAAGATAAAATAAATCATATTTTTGGTTCGTTTAATAGTTAAAACGAATTTACATTATTGCAATCAGTTGATAAAACATTGTCCTTTACAATTAAAAAAGTTTTTTTTTTTTAAACATCTACTACTCTGCTTGCATATCAGCAGACGGGTAGATCCTGCTGAAATCCTATGTGTTGAATGAATACAGAATCGTTTTGAATCGTAAAAATATCGTTTTCGAATCGAGAATCAAATCGAATCGAATAAAAAAAAATCGATATATTATCGAATCGTGACCCCAAAAATCGATATTGAATCGAATCGTGGGACACCCAAAGATTCGCAGCCCTAATATAAATATATATATATATATATATATATATATATATATATATATATATATATATACATACATACATATATTTAGGACTGTAACGGTACGTGTATTTGTATTGACCCGTTTCGGTACAGGGTTTTCGGTTCCGTGCGGAGGTGTACCGAACTAGTTTCCACACCAATATATGAAGAAGCCGCCTAAGCTAAAGTCTTAATAAGCTGCTCTGCTTTCTGCCTCAGTCTACTACACAACACCCAGCATTGTCCCACCCACACAACCATCTGATTGGTTACAACCATAGCGGTATTCTGGAAACAAACTGCAGCTCAGCTCACTTGCAGTCCTGGCTTGAGGTGAAGGCTAATTAGTTTTTAGTAGGGGTGTAACGGTACGTGTATTTGTATTGAACCATTTCGATACGGGGGCTTCGGTTCGGTTCGGAGGCGTATCGAACGAGTTCCACACGGACATATTAAGTAGCGCACCGCACGTTGTGTAAACAATGTACACCGAGGCACCATGAATTGAATAACGTGGACCCCGACTTATAAACAAGTTGAAAATCTTATTCGGGTGTTACCATTTAGTGGTCAACTGTACGGAATATGTACTGCACTGTGCAATCTACTAATAAAAGTTTCAATCAATCAAAAAAAACAACAACACACGGCATGCTAGCAGCGACCGTGGGCTACAATAAACTGACCATACCTCCTCTTTTCACCGGTCATGTCCGCTTTTGCGGGGCTGTACAGGTGGAGTTTCTTAAATGCCTCAAATGTCCGACATTTTAAGTTAGGATTGCGTGTATTTTCAAAGTACGTTCAGGGTTAAGAAGGTGTTAAAAAAAAAAAAAAAATGTGTGCGCAGGCAACATTCGTGAGGGAGGGGGAGAGAGAGAGAGAGAGAGAGAGAGAGAGAGAGAGAGCGAGAGAGTTATGATAAATGCGCATGCGTCGCCAGACTGCTTTTTACCCATAGATTTCAGATTTGATTTTTTATTATCTATAGCATTGGTGTCAAAAGTGTGCCCCGGAGGCCATTTGCGGCCCACAGCTAATGTTTTAAAAGCCCACAACACATTCTAAAAATACTATTAAAATAAACATAAACAAATAAAAGTGAAATACAAAAGCTTAAAGGCTAAATGTAATTTAGAAAAAGTTGCAACGTTGACTTGTAAAACAAAGCTGTTTTTTTTTATTTTTTATTTTGCTCAAAACATAATACTGAATCAAAATCAATTTTATTATGAATTATTGACCTATCCAAGTTTCCGATTACTTCACATCAAATTTTTCACTAAGGAAAATATTTTTGGTGGAAGATTTAGCAATTTTGTTAAATAAATACCCCCAAAATTTATATTTTGTTGTTTTCTTACTGTACCGAAAATGAACCGAACCGTGACCTCTGAACCGAGGTACGTACCGAACCGAAATTTTTGTGTACCGTTACACCTCTAGTTTTTAGCGTAATCTTAGCTCATTTTGCGGTGTGCTTGTTAGCTCATTGTGCTGTGTGTGTGTGCGTGCGTGTGCGTGTGTGTTACGGACAGTGTTTATTGAGCTGCGTTGAAGCAGCAAAAAAGGATATTATGTTTAATGAAGAGTTTCTCTCTGTGATAGTTGATATAGTAATGTAACTGCATCATTAAGCCTACATGAACTCCATGATGTTCAGGGATGAATAGTCTCTCCTATTGCTATTGTACTATTTTTTTCAGCTATAGTTACATCAATCATTAGTAATGTAGCAACCTAGTTTTGAATGGCATGGTCCCTGCTGTCACATGTTGATAAAAATATAACATTTACATAATAAAAATCAACTACAGGCTTCCCAAATGCTGTGATAAATTAAGCATGATGAGTTGACTTGAAACTGTTCAATGTTGCACTTTTTATATGTAGAAGAAACATTTTGCCATTTTATTTAATCTAAGCAACAATTTGAGGCATTTTAATGTGGATTAACGTGGGCAGAATTATTATAGTGTTCCCAATGTTAAAAGGATAAAGCCATTGTTTACAAATTTGGTAAATAACCAAAAAATTTATATTTTGTTGTTTTCTTACTGTACCAAAAATGAACCGAACCGTGACCTCTAAACCAAGGTACGTACCGAACCGAAATTTTTGTGTACCGTTACACCCCTTACGGACGCCCCTGCCATGCATAGTCCCCTGATATGTCTGCCAACAAGGTGACTCTCATGGCTAATTGGACTTGGGTCGCAAGCTCTGGTCTGATCATCCTGTAGCTGGCCGCCTCTGGAGAGGATATATAGTGTTAAAAGCCGAAACACCCAGTGACCCAGAGGAACACTACTGATGATGCGCAGCCGTAAATTATTTTATCCTTCAAGTCTTCCATTCACGTTCACTGTTCACCTACAAGGCCACCATGTGTATGTGCTTGCAAAGGATGCAAACACCTCATTCTGTTTTTAAATTGTTTTAGGAGTCTTTTTACGTGTTTTTAGGAGTATTTTTTACGTGTTTTATGGGTTTTTTACGTGTTTTAGGAGTCTTTATGTGTTTTAGGAGTAATTTACGTTTTAGCTGTCACTGTGCATCTCTTCGGAGTCATTTTATGTGTTTTGGAGTCGTTTTTAATGTTTTAGAAGTTGGTTGTTGTGTTATAAATGTTTTACTAGTCATTTTAATGTGTTAAGTCATTTTATGCATTTGTGTTTCGCACAAGAGGTAAACATCTCACTCTGTGTTTTCTGGAGAATATATATATATATATATATATATATATATATATATACAGTCAAGAAAATAAGTATTTGAACACCCTGCTATTTTGCAAGTTCTCCCACTTCGAAATCATGGAGGGGTCTGAAATGTTCACGGTAGGTGCATGTCCACTGTATGAGAGATAACTTAAAAAGAAAAATCCAGAAATCACAATCTATGACTTTTTAACAATTTATTTGTATGATACACCTGAAAATAAGTATTTGAACACCTGTCTATCACTTAGAATTCTGACCCTCAAAGACCTGTTAGTCCGCATTTAAAAGTCCTCCTCCACTCCACTGTATCATCCTGAATCAGATGCACTTGTGTGAGGTCGTTAGCTGCATAAAGACACCTGTCCACCCCATACAATCAGTAAGACCCAAACATTCAGCATGGCTAAGAGCAAAGAGCTGTCCAAAGACACCAGAGACAAAATTGTACAACTCCACAAAGATGGAAAGGACTCTGGACAAATTGCTAAGCAGCTTGGTGAAAAAAGGTCCACTATTGAAGCAATCATTAGAAAATGGAAGAAGCTAAACATGACAGCCAATCTCAATGGGAGTGGAGCCCCATGCAAGATATCACCTCCTGGGGTCTCAATGATGCTAACAAAGGTGTGGAACCAGCCCAGGACTACACGGCAGGACTTGGTCAATGACCTGAAAAGAGCAGGGACCACTGTTTCCATGGTCACTGTTGGTAATACACTAAGACGTCATGGTTTGAAATCATGCATGGCACGGAAGGTTCCCCTGCTTAAACCAGCACATGTTAAGACCCGTCTTAAGTTTGCCAATGACCATTTGGATGATCCAGAGGAGTCATGGTAGAAAGTTTTGTGGACAGATGAGACCAAAATTGACCTTTTTGGTTGTAATTCCACTATGCGTATTTGCAGGAAGAAGAATGATGCGTACCATCCCAAGAACACCATCCCTACTGTGAAGCATGGAGGTGGTAGCTTCATGCTTTGGGGGTTTGTTTCTGCTCATGGGACAGGACGACTGTATTAATTAAGGAAAGGATGACTGCAGCCATGTATTGTGAGATTTTGGCCAAAAACCTCCTTCCCTCAGTCAGATCATTGAAGATGAGTTGTAGCTGGATCTTCCAACATGACAATGACCCAAAGCACACAGCTAGGAAAACCAAGAAGTGGCTTTGTAAGAACCATATCTAGGTTCTGGAGTGGCCTAGCCAATCTCCAGACTTAAATCCAATTGAAAATCTTTGGAGGGAGCTGTAAGTCTGTGTTACTCAGCGACAGCCCAGAAACTTAACTGATCTAGAGAAGATCTGTGTGGAGTAATGGGCCAAAATCCTTCCTGCAGTCTATGCAAACCTTGTGAAGAACTATAGGAAACGTTTGGCCTCTGTAATTGCAAACAAAGGCTACTCTACCAAATATTAATGTTGGTGTTTGAATACTTATTTTCAGCTTTATCACACAAAAAAATTGTTAAAACATCATAGATTTTGATTTCTGGATTTTTCTTTTTAGGTTATCTCTCATAAAGTGGACATGCACTTACCGTGAAAATTTCAGACCCCTCCATGATTTCTAAGTGGGAGACCTTGCAAAATAGCAGGGTGTTCAAATACTAATTTTCTTGACTGTATATACATATATATGTATGTGTATACGTGTATGTATATATTTCTATATATATATATATATATATATATATTGCTGTATATATTTATACGTGTGTGTATGTATGTAGTATATAAGGCAAGTAACCATTGAAAATTACTCATTACTGTATAAGTGTTTGTCATTTTAGTGTAATTGGAAGGTAAATAACTTTGTTATACTAAATAAATAAACAAACAAAAAATTAAATTGACTCTCATTTCTGTAAGCAAAAATGTAACTTAAATATATCTGAAAGTACAATTTTCCTAGTTGGAAAAATTAGGTCTGACGCTTTTTGTTGCCATCACGTGATCATGGCATTCTCGTTCGTTAGCCCGTTTTGATGGGCTCATTGCCCATTCCATTTGAAGCTGAAATATTCCCAAAATGAGACATTTGGTTTTGTAATACATTTTTTTCTCCCTGAGGAGTAGCGAGGCTACCTGTCTGTGCTTCTCTTGTGTGTAAAGCTGGCAGAATTGCATTCCGCCCAATGAGACAAAGATTGTGGATGACTAAAAAGAGGGCCCAATGTGTTCAGTTAATTCAGGTGCTGATAGCGATGCACAGAGTGAGAAGTTTTCCGCCCCGTTTGAAACGAGAGACGAATAAACGCGAGGCTCAACAATTCTGATTGTCAAACATGTCTACTCAAATGCCGGTGACGGCAGAGAAATAAATTCCCTCAGCCTCTTGTGGTTATGTAATCACACTAATTAAAACCTCGATGTCGTGAACAGTTTATAGTTGTAATGCGTACCTATGGACCCCTAGTTTTAGGTGATTTCAGTGACCAAAGTTTTTCTTTCTTTAATGGGAGGTTTGGCATCCACTTCTGTTAAAGAGTACAAAAACATATTTTTTTGTTGATGCACAACTTCACATTCAAGCTAACTTAGCGGTTAGCATGGCTTCTCCTCTCCTGCCTGTATTTTTCTCTCTATTTTTGCGCCAATTCCACATTTTAGAACCAACTATATTGCTTTATGTAACATTTTTAAATAATCAAGATTTGGACTTTTGTTCATTAATTAAGAATTGTCTATGTCCCAATTGCGATGCATTAAACAATCCTTCATGTCTCCCAACCCTAACGTCCAAGCTCAAAACCCTCTCCCTACTGAACTTTTAAACAAAACAAAAGGTGAGTTGAGAAGGTGATTACATACAAAGTAAGAAGGGTAGGTGCATGTATGTCACATACAAAAAAAAGATTTTTGCCATATTGATTATATTTAATGGAAACCAGAATATTGTTTGCAAGGAAACATAGTGATTTTCACTTATCAGCCTTTTGATGTGGTCAAATAGAGAATACCTGTGAAAATGAGGATTTGAATTTTGATGTCTTCTCTTAGTTGTTTGGTAGGTTACAAGAAGAACAGCCTTGCTTTGCAGAGAAGATCATTGCAATCAGCTGTGACCTGACAAAGCCTGAACTGGATCTGAGGAAGGATAAGCAGATCTTACTGGCTGAAAGCATTCACATTGTCTTCCACTGTGCCGCCACCATTCGCTTCAATGAACCGCTCAAGTAAGTGTTTTGCTCCTATTTGTGGGGATATTCACCTTATGTTCCTTGTAACCTCATGTTACTTGTACTAGCTAGCTATATATGTATTCGGGTGGTCCCGATACCAATATTTTGGTACTGGTACCAAATTGTATTTCGACATAATAAAGCCAATAATGCAAATTTTTCCGGTCCCCTTTATTTAGAAAAGTATCGAAATTATTTTAGTACCGGTACCAAAATATTTTTATCGTTACGTGTGTGCGTGTGTGCGTGTTTTATTTTAACAAAAAATCTTAGGGTACATTAAACATGTTTCTTATTGCAGTTAAGTCCTTAAATAAAATAGTGAACATACCAGACAACTTGTCTTTTAGTAGTAAGTTAACAAACAAAGGCTCCTAATTAGTCTGCTGAAATATTCAACAACATACTGTGTCATTTATCATTCTATTATTTTGTCAAAAGTATTAAGGATAAGTGGTAGAAAATGAGTTAATAAAGGGGAACATTATCACCAAACCTATGCAAGCGTCAATATATACCTTGATGTTGCAGAAAAAAGACCATGTATTTTTTAACCGATTTCCGAATTCTAAATGGGTGAATCTTGGCAAATTAAACGCCTTTCTGTTTATCGGTCTTGTAGCGATGACGTCAGAACGTGACGTCACCGAGGTAATACACCCGCCATTTTCATTTTCACATTACAAACACCGGGTCTCAGCTCTGTTATTTTCTGTTTTTTTGACTAATTTTTGGAACCTTGGAGACATCATGCCTTGTCGGTGTGTTGTCGGAGGGTGTCACAACACTAACGGAGGGATTTAAGTTGCACCACTGGCAAGAAATCTTCCGCCAGACCCCCATTGAATGTGCCAGAGTGTCTGCACATTTTACCGGCGATGCTAAGACGGACATGGCACAGAGATGTATGGATAACCTGCAGATGCATTTGCAACGATTAAGTTAATGAAATCACAAAGGTGAGTTTTGTTGATGTTGTTGTCTTATGTGCTAATCAGACATATTTGGTCGCGGCATGACTGCCAGCTAATCGATTCTAACATGCTATGCTAATTGATGATAATATGCTATTTACGCTAGCTGTATGTGCATTTGAAACTAGATCACCACATTTAATGCGAAACAAACACTTTACCAATCGACGGATTTAAGTTGCTCCAGTGTCACAAGATGCAAAAGTCCTGATCGTTTGGTCCGCACATTTTACCGGCGATGCTAATAAGACAGCCATGCTATGGGCCACTTCATTAGGTACACACATGCTATGGCCAAATGGCGTCAATAGCTATTCGCTCAATAGCTTCAGTTTCTTCTTCAATTTTGTTTTCGCAATCTGCCTCCATACTCCGACCATCTGTTACATGCGTAATCTGTTGAATTGCTTAAGCCGCTGAAATCTGAGTCTGAATCCGAGCTAATGTCGCTATATCTTGCTGTGGTAACCACCATGTTGTTTGTATTGGCAGCACTGTATGACGTCACAGGGAAATGGACAGTCGCATCGCAAATAGCGAAAATCAAGAACTTTAAAGCTTTTTTTAGGGATATTCTGGGAGGTGTAAAATTTTGAAAAAAACTTCGAAAAATAAAACAAGCCACTGGGAACTGATTTTTATTGTTTTTAACCCTTTTGAAATTGTGATAATGTTCCCCTTTAATGTACTCGTTCATTTACTGTTAAAATCTAACAACGTTTTATATATATATATATATATATATATATATATATATATATATATATATATATATATATATATATAGTCGTGGTCAAAAGTTTACATACACTTGTAAAGAACATAATTTAATGACTGTCTTGAGTTTCCAATAATTTCTACAACTCTTTATTTTTTTGTGATAGAGTGATTGGAGCACACAGTTGTTGGTCAAAAAAACATTCATGAAATTTGGTTCTTTTGTGAATTCGTTTTGGGTCTACTGAAAATCAGCTGGGTCAAAAGTATACATACAGCACTGTTAATATTTGGACCATGAACCCCAAACACATGTCAAAAGTGGTAAAGTAAAGGCTAAATCAGGTTTGAATTAATGTTTTAGAATGGCTTTCCCAAAGTCCTGACTTAAACATGTGGACATTGCTGAAGAAAGAAGTCCATGTCAGAAAACCTACAAATTTAGCTGAACTACACCAGTTTTGTCAAGAGGAGTGGTCAAAAATTCAACCAGAAGCTTGTGGATGGCTACCAAAAGTGCCTTATTGCAATTAAACTTACTAAGGGACATGTAACCAAATATTAACATTGCTGTATGTATACTTTGACCCAGCAGATTTGGTCACATTTTCAGTTGACCCATAATAAATTCATAAAAGAACCAAACTTCATGAATGTTTTTTGTGACAACCAAGAATGTGCTATAATCACTCTGTCACAAAAAAATAAGAGTTGTAGAAATTATTGGAAACTCAAGACAGTAATGACATTATGTTTTTTACAAGTGTATGTAAACTTTTGACCACGACTTTATGGATATGTATTTGTACATATATTTATGTGCATGTAAATGCCCCCCGCGATCCCAAAGGGGAATAAGCGGTAGAAAATGGATGGATGGATGTAGTGTATATATATACATACACGCTCGCACACCCAATACATCATTAGATTGAGATGAATTTGAAGGATCGGTTTCTGAGTGCATACATGTATAGATTTTTGCTCAACAAACTTTGCATCAACAAGCTTTGCATCATGAATGATTCGGGTCAAAGTTGTTTGTAGTACACACAGATATGCATCACTACAAATGTTCTTTCTGCCTTTCTACTGTGCATAGAAGACAGAGCCTTTTGATTAGTAGTTAATCCTAGTTAGGTGACTTTTCTATAGTGAGGTATTGATTATAAGTGACATTATCTCTTTAATCACCTGTCAATGGTCTGTTAGGTTTCTAAATAGTTAATTTTGTATCACACTTTTTGTCAGTAAAAACTAAGGTAAATTGTTTATTGTATTTTTGCAGAAAACAATAATCATATATATATATATGATATATAATAATATATGTATGTCACACTTTAATTCAAATGATAATTTTTCTTTGCTCTCAGAGATGCAATGCAGTTGAATGTGTTGGCCACCCAGAAGATGCTATCTCTGGCCCACAAGATGAAGCATCTGGAAGTCTTCATCCATGTGTCCACGGCTTATGCCAACTGTGACCGAGAGCTGATTGAGGAAGTCATCTATACTCCAACTGTAGACTATGTCAAACTCATTGACACGCTGAAGTAAATAGATTTGGAATTTTAATGTTGGAACATGTTTTTAAAGTGTTCAGCTTGCAAATTGAATAATGGGTGTCATTTGGTAAATCAGTCAGTCTGTGTTCATGCACTAAATTAGTCCAATTTATCAAATAGTTTGGCTCTAAGTAAGTCTACAACAACCCATGGAAACACTTCAATCCAATTGTTTTCTGTTTTTGAAACACACCTGGATTACGCGATTGGAAACAGGATGTCTCAAGGGGGTGTGTGTGGCCGGGTAGGACCCGTCTTATTTCGCATGCGCTGGTCTCAACGCGCGGGAAACATTCTGGAAGCAAATACCATTCAATAAAAACATCAGCAACAATTGTAATAAGCAGGAGACTGTTTATTTGCTTCACAAATTAAAAGAACATAACATTTTGAAATCAATCGATGGTAGAAAAAAAGAAACAGAGATTTATTTAAAAAGGTAGCTAAAGAAATGTAAAATGCCGGCTAAATTCGGACTCCCGAACAAAATACAAAGTTCGGAGTTTGTGGACTGCAAACTCATTAACTTTCTGCACAACCGGCAAGATAGTCCAAAAAAATAGCAACCCTTATCTGGAACAGTATTGGTCTGAGCAAGAATGGTCTTTCCCCTAGGATTAAAAACTTCTTCCATCAAAACACAGAGCATTTTGAATGAACTCAGAAACATTCAGAAGTTTTATTTCCATGATTCTCCATCCAAGAATTCCTTCGAAAAAACTCTTCGACCGCTTTTTCATTGTATCTAACCCGCGTCTGGCCCAATACATTCTTGGTAGTAGCGTCATGTTGGTAGCAATCCAAGATAATTTCTTGATTCTGTCTTCTATTTAATATTGTAATATTTGCAATCTGTGCCAATATTACCGCGGACATCAGTGAAAACCAGTTGTAAGGTTCCGCAATGCCTGGTGTGACGTCATAGGTCAAACCAAAGTGCAACCCATTTATCCGTGCTAAAATGAAATAAGCGCCCCCCCAGTGTATGGGAAGCATGTGGCGTATTACTAATAAATGCGTTACAGGGTAAGCATGGAAACTTGGGACTTTGAAAATAGAAAAAAACAAACTATACAGACTAATTTAGTGCATAGAACCATAGCGAGTGATATATTTTGTATGGCCGTCGTTGCAGGATGGCTCCATGAAGGCTGCTAGTCTCTACTCTTAGGTTGGACTAGTCAAATGTTGTGGAATGTGTTTGTAGATTTTGTTGATATTAGGTATGCAATGATTCATGTTAAGGATAAACTGCGATAAAGCTCCCGATTTTTAGCACAGTGGTACCTCAACATACGAGCTCAATTCTCTCAGCGAAAGTGTTTGTAACTCAAAACACTCCTATCTCAAAGCATCTACGTCCATTGAAATTAATTGAATTAAATTTAATCCTTCCATCCCTCCACAACATCATCGTTTTAACATGTAATATATCTTTAAAAAATAAAAACTAACTTTTAGATAAGACACATTTTTTAAAAACCATGCAACAGAAAGTAGTACGAACAACTACAGTTTTTTTATGCAATTATATTGTTCATCATTTACTTTGAGAAGGAGACTTTTGTAGATATCTTCTACAGACTGCTTCTCTGTCATGTAACCGTTGAAAGTGTAATTTTTGGTTATATTACACACGGAAGAGTTGAGTTGAGTGACGGACCACAGGTCAAAGTGTCCAATAGGCGATTCAGTATGTCTGTCTTTGTACCAAAGATAATGCTTGACCGTCCAGTTTGTTGAGTCAGGAGACAGAACAAACTTAAACACGTCAAACAGCACAAGTAGTTTCTCATTTGTGGCCCTATGCCACGGAGGCTGGCTCCTGCGTGAGTGAAGCAGACTGATGGTTTTGTGGATGAGCTGACTCGTAGCTAATTGGTAGGTTGGATGTTTTAATGGTTTGTTTTACTGATTTAGTTGTCCACTTCTTGTCATTCGCATTAACTTTCTCAATTCTGGTGGTAGGGGGGCAGGACTCTGTCAATCTTTGGCTATAAGCTGTGGACAAGTTTACAAGTTTGTTCACAATACCATATACCATTTACAATAGTGGTGAATATCATCATTTAAAGATGTTGGTACGTAAAAGGGTCCCCCAAATAAGCTAGGAGAAGCTTTTGACAGGGGGTCCAAAGGACAATATATACATGGAAAGATCAAATATAGTAGCAAGCACAACAACAAAAAACAAAACCCAAACAACAACAACGCTTTATGATAAACACAAGGTAATAGTACTAAAGCAAGCATACACATACATACATACATTCATTCAACCATGCAAAACCCAACAGTAGTCTGCCCCACATGAGGCATTAAAGATATGTGGTTAATAGGTAATTTTTCAGTTTCTTTTTGAAGTTGGAGAATGGATACAGCATCTTGAGGCTCTCATTAAGCTGGTTCCAAATCTTTGGTCCCCTGCATACGACACTGTGAGCGGTACAAGCCAGTAAACGATGTTTACCTGTTATCAGATCTAAGTTACGAGTGTTGTGGGCATGCTGGTGATGGTAGATAAGAACCAAACTACAGAGCCTAAGATTCAGCCTGTAAATGACTTGATAGGTTAAACAAGCATTTTGATAAATATTGAACTCTGTCAGTCTTAAGAGATGATATTTATGAAATAGATGACGAGTGGGGGCATTAAACTTGGACCATGACAGGGCCCGTATAATTTTCTTTTGGATGGATTGTAATTTGTGAAGGTAGGTAGGGAAGATGTTACACCAGATGATATTACAGTAGTTTAGATGTGGTTCAAAGAGAGTTTTGTACAAGGTAAGTAGAGCATAAAGAGGAAGATAATGACGAACAAATACTCCTTGAACCGGCGTCAGGGAGGCTTGTAACTTATATAATGCCCGCACAAAACCAACACACAGCTCTAATCTAAAATTACTTGTGAATTGTGGTACAACTGTACCGTGGTACCTCAAAGAGCCTAATTTGAGGTAAAAGCATTTCCGCCATTGGTTGAAATGCTGTATGTTGACAGCTATCGTATAGATTTTGACGGTAAATCTTTAGAGTTGAATCACTACCGTCAATGCATTTTTAACCTGCTTTCACTCTGCCTTTTCCCGGGGACAACCGACAAAAATGAGCTTGTACTGTATGTAGCCCTATCTGGTCTGTATTAGTTCGGTCCCAAAGGTAAATGCTGAACAATATTATTACATTATGTATGTCATAAAACTACTGTAGTTGTTCGTACTACATTATATTTTAAACGTTTTTTAACAGTATTCTCTAAAATGTTGTTGTTTTTTAAGCATTTTAAATATGTAGTGTGTTGATTTCATTTATTGAAAATAGTTTTTTGTTCGAATTGTTTGATAAATTTGAGGTACAACTGTATTACCATTCTTTATCGTAATATTACCGTAAAACCAGGATTGTTGACTACAATTCGCTAAACTCAAAGACTTGTGATGCTGCTTATTTTCTGGAGAAGCAAGCGTAAATGCTAGCAAGAATACAAGGCACATAAATTGTTCCCCATTTCTAACGTCATACTGTAATCTGAAGTTGCATAAAAACATAGGAATTGTAAATATGAAGATATGTATTGTGTATGTTGTTTATTTATTGATTTAAGATTTGGTTAAAAGATTTCAATGTATATACATATTTTTGAGCACCTTCAACAACACTGTGGTAATATTAAGCAATATTTTTGTCACAGCAACTGTGATAAAACATTTTCATATTGTTATATCCCTAGTTGAGATTATTCAGACAGTCAGAAGTACAATGAACCTTCTCCTTTGTGTTGTTTTAGGGATTTTCCATTCGACTTACTTTCAATGGTATTGTAGTGTCTTAATGTTTAACCTCCTAGGTGGTGTGTTTTGTGCAAGCAGCCTTGCACCCTGTGACATTATTTTTGTTCTTTTCAAATCTGTCCAGTCTGCTAGTTTATAAAGCAGTTCTTCCCCTTCAAATCTGCAGCTCAAACTCATTTGGTGTCAGATCAGGACAGATTAAAACCATCACTTCTGTTTGTTATTTCAATTCTGAATAAATCCGTACTAAGATGCCTCATGAAGTATAAAACATACTACACAGTTATGATATACTGTATTTGGCAGATGATTTTACCTCTTCCAGGTGCATGTAAATTTTCTCATGTATTGCTTTTGTCCCCAGTTGGATGGATGATGAGCTTGTGTCCACACTGACTCCCAAACTGATAGGGCAACGTCCCAACACGTACACCTTCACAAAAGCATTAGCAGAGTATCTGGTGCAACAGGAAGCTGGGGACCTCAATGTTGCCATTGTCAGACCCTCCATTGTTGGGGCCAGCTGGAAAGAACCTTTCCCAGTGAGTTTGTGTTTCGATTAGTGTCCTTTTTTAAGTTACTGAAATCATCACTCATACTTTCTTTTGACTACTGTTTCAGGGTTGGATTGATAATTTCAATGGACCCAGTGGAATATTCATTGCAGTAAGTATTGTAAGAAATATAGTTTCATACTGAGAGCTGTCCATGTATTAAATTAATCAAAACTGGGTTTATGAACAAATGTATTAAAAAACCTAAAAGCAGTGAAGTTGGCACTTTGTGTAAATTGTAAATAAAAACAGAATACACTGATTAGCAAATCCTTTTCAACGTATATTCAATTGAATAAACTGCAAAGACAAAATACTTAATGTTTGAACTGGTAAACTTTGTTATTCTAAGCAAATATTAGCCCATTTGGAAGTTGATGCCTGCAATATGTTTCACAAAAGCTGGCACAAGTGAGAAAATATAAGACTAAGAAAGTTGAGGGATGCTCATCAAACACTGATCACATATCACCACATGGTCTCAGGAACACTTCAGAAAACCACTCTCAGTAACTGCAGTTTGTCGCTACAGCTGTAAGTGCAAGTTAAAACTACTATGCAAAGAGAAAGCCATTTATCAACAACACCCAGAAACGCCGCCAGCTTCGCTGGCTCATCTAAGATGGACTGATGCAAAGAGGAAAAGTGTTCTATGGTCTGACGAGTCAATATTTCAAATTGTTTTTGGAAACTTTGGGCATTGTATCCTCTGGTACAAAGAGGAGAAGAACCATCCGGGATTGTTACAGGCGTAAAGTTCAAAAGCCAGCATCTGTGATGGTATTGGGGTGTATTAGTGCCCAATGCATGGGTAACTGACACATCTGTGAAGGCACCATTAATGCATAAACGTACATACAGGTTTTGGAGCAACATGTTGCCATCCAAGCAACGTTATCATGGACGACGCTGCTTATATTAGCAAGACAATGCTTAGCCGCGTGTTACAACAGCGTGGCTTCATAGTAAAAGAGTGTGGGTACTACTAGACTGGCCTGCCTGTAGTCCAGACATGTCTCCCTTTGAAAATGTGTGGCGGATTATGAAGCCTAAAATATCACAACGGACACCCCCATACTGTTGAACAACTTAAACTGTACATCAAACAAGAATGGGAAAGAATTCCACCTAAAAAAAGCTTAAAAAATTTGTCTCCTCAGTTCCCAAACGTTTACTGTTTGTTGTTAAAAGGAAAGGCCATGTAACGGTGGTAAAATGCCCCCGTGCCAACTCTTTTGCAATATGTTGCTGCCATTAAATTCAAAGTAAATGATTATATGCAAGAAAAAAAAATGGAAGTTTGAGTTTATTTGGAACATGCAAGCATACTACATGACACATCACAATTTCCAGTTTCTCTTTTCAACATGTTCGAAAAAGAATAGGAAGAAGCAGAGCTTGTTTAATCCTACCCCTTTTCTTTTGAAACACAGTTGCTAAAACTTTTGTTCACTTCCTGTTCTCAATTTATTCACAATATATTCCGTAAGTACTCACAATAAAAATAAATAAATAATAATTGGTGAGATAAGTAAGATTATTTTGAGAATGAATGGATAAAATACATTCAGAATGTTTATCTCGAATCTCCTTTGTACTTTGTAAACACTAAGTTTGAAGCGCTTCTTGAAGTGGATCATATTAGTACATTGTTTGCTTTGCTTAATCCATTCCATAATTTAATTCCATATACAGATATACTGAAGGTCTTAAGTGTTATACATGCGTACAAATGTTTTAAATTACATTTTTCTCTAAGATTATATTTCTCCTCTTTTTTTGAGAAGAATTGTTGTATATTCTTGAGTTGCAGGTTATAGTTTGCTTTGTGTATAATTTTAGCTGTTAGCAAATTCACTATGTTGTGGAATTTCAGTATTTTTGATTCAATAAATATAGGATTTGTATGGTCTCTATATGCAATTGTGTGTTTTTCTAACTGATCTTTTTTTGTAACACAGTTAGTGAATGAAGTGTACTCCTGTAATTATTTCCCCATATTTCTACACAGTAACTCAGATATCGTAACACTAGCGAGCAGTAGAGAATATGAAGTGATTTTTGGTCTACAACATGTTTTGCTTGATTCATTATTGATGTGTTTCTTGCTACTTTATGTTGTATATTTTTTACATGAGATTTCCAGTTCAATTTATCATCAATCATTATACCTAGATATTTGGTTTCATTTACTCTTTCAATTACTATTCCGTCTATTTGTATTTGTATTTGACTTTCTCTTCTACTGTCACCAAATAGCATTATTTTAGTTTTACTGAGATTCAACGATAGTCTATTTTTGTCAAACCATCTTTTTAATCTGTTAATTTCTTCTGTTTTTATTCGTATTAGCGTCTTATGTTCTCTCCTGAACAAAACGCTGTTGTATCATCCGCAAATAATACTAACTTTAAATATTTTGTAACTTTACAAATGTCATTTATATAAAGATTGAATAATTTAGGTCCTAGTATTGATCCCTGAGGTATACCACAAGATATATTTAGTGTTGTAGAAGTGTGTTCGCCGAGCTTCACATATTGTTCCTGTTCATTAGATAACTTCTTATCCAGTTTAAGACTAACCCTCTGATGCCATATCGTTATAGTTTTTTGATTAAAATATTGTGATTAGTTGTGTCAAATGCTTTAGTTAGATCCATAAACACTGCTGCCGCACATTTTTTACTATCTATTGTATTGGTAATTTCAATTAAAGCCATTGAAGTTGAAACAATAGCTCTGTATCCATATTGGTTCTCTACGATTATTCTATTTTTATTTGTGAAACTCTCTAATCTGTAGTTGAACAGTTTTTCAATGATTTTAAAAAAATGTGGAGGTAAAGAGACAGGTCTATAATTTGTAAATTGATAATTGTCTCCAGTCTTATAAATTGGTGCAACTCTAGCCATTTTCATTTTGTCTGGAAATTTACCTGTTTGAAATGATACGTTACTAATATACAATACATTAATGGTCCTGAGATCTCTTCAATAGCCTTTTTTATCGTTTCCATATCAAATCCGTTACAATTAGTTGAAGTCTTAGATTTGCATTTTTTTTTACAATTATAACTATTTTCTCCTTTGTCACATTACTGAGGAACATGGAGTTGGGATTTCGCTCTATGGTATCATTATAGTCCTCAATTGAAACTGGGTCTGGAATTCTTTCTTTCAATTTTGGTCCAATATTTACAAAGTAATTATTGAAGCTGTCAACAACTTCCTTTATGTTTTCAATATTTTTATTTCCGTCTATGAAGTATTGGGGTAATCCCTTTTAGTGCCATTTTTCAAGTCAAGTCAAGTCAGCTTTATTTGTCGATTTCTTTAGATGTAAAGACATACAAAGGAATCAAAATTTAGTTTTTTAATTATGCTATTGAAGTTGAAGTATCAATGATTGTCACACGTACACTGGGTGTGGTGAAATTTGTCCTCTGCATTTGACCCATCCCTTTGTTCACCCCTGGGAGGTGAGGGGAGCAGTGGGCAGCAGTGGTGCCACGCCTGGGAATAATTTTGGGTGATTTAACCCCTAATTCCAACCCTTGATGCTGAGTGCCAAGCAGGGAGGTAATGGGTCCCATTTTTATAGTCTTTGGTATGACTCAGCCGGGGTTTGAACTCAACCTACCGATCGCAGGGTGGACACTCTAACCATTAGGCCACTGAGTAATTATTTTTATTTCCGTCTATGAAGTATTGGGGTAATCCCTCTTAGTGCCATTTTTAATAATGCTATTGAGGATGCCCCATGTTGCTCTCATATTATTTTTGTTCTTGTCCAATAATTCACTGTAATATTATTTTGTACATGATCGTAGTCTGTTAACTTGTTTTTATACTTTTTGTACTTAATTTCTGCCTCTGTAGTATTTTGTGCTATCAATTATTCTATATAGTGTATTCTTCTTACAAGCATTTTTTAATCATTTTGTCATCCATGGTTGATTATTCTTTCTCTGCTTACTACTGAGTTGTTTTCATGGACAATGTTTGTCATAAAGTATTATGAACTTTTTTAAGAAATGTTCATATGCTTCATCAACCTCTTTTTCATTGTACACATTGTCCTAATCTTGCTTTTGTAGCTCAATTTTGAAAACAATCATCCTCTTCTCTGTGAACAGTTTTCGAAATCTCCTTTTGTTTTCTATGTTCTTCTTGTAGTTTCCATCATATATTGTAAAAACTGGCAGATGATCACTTACCTCTGTTAAAAGGAGAGCACTTGTAGTGTTCTTATCAAAATCATTGGTAAAAATATCAATAAGCGTGGCACAGTGTCCTGTAATTCTGTTTGGCTTTGTGATTTTAGGATATACAGTAAACTCATGCTGTACATCATCTTAAGTTTCTCAGTTCGAACATTAAGTATCTTGTCTTTGCAGTCTATTCAATTGAATAGAAGTTGAAAAGGGTTTGCAAATCATTGTATTTGTTTATTTACCATTCATATATATATATATATATATATATATATATATATATGTATGTATATGTATATATATATGTGTATATATATATATATATATATATATATGTATGTATATATATATGTAGGTGTGGGAAAAATCACAAGACTACTTCATCTCTACAGAACTGTTTCATGAGGGGTTCCCTCAATCATCAGGAGATTTTAAAATCTGATGATTGAGGGAACCCCTCATGAAACAGTTCTGTAGAGATGAAGTAGTCTTGTGATTTTTCCCACACCTACATATTACGCTCTACCACGGTATCGAGTACTATTCTCTGGATAATCCAATCAAGACATACAGTATATGTATATATATATATGTGTATATATATACATACATATATATACATATATATCTATGTATATATGTATATATATATGTATATGTATACATGTATATATATGTATATATATATATGTATATATATATGTGTATATATATGTATATATATATATATATATATATGTATATATATATGTATATATATATATATATATATACATGTATACATATACATATATATATACATATATACATAGATATATATGTATATATATGTATGTATATATATACACATATATATATATATATATATATATATATATATATATATATGTATATGTACTGTATATACACATATAGATAACATAGAGGTGACGTCTCCTAACTTGAAAGGTGTAAGTTTGATACTCTTACTCAGTCTCACTGTGTTGATTATATTGCTCTTTACAACCAAAACTATACCGTCTTGTCAAACAGATTTTTGCAGTACAATGTTACTTGCTAAAGTAGTATCTGCAGCTTAAAGAAGGATTTGAGGATAATATAACATCTGCATTCTTGCAAATTAAATGCCTCTTAAGGTTATATTCTTAGTTTTGTTATTGACTTTGTACTGCATGTGCATGCCTTTAAACCTAAACTAAATCAAGTTGCACTTCAGTACTTCAGTTTTTAAGTAAGAGAATGTGACATTCTATCACACAGCCTGCATTTTACTGTGTTCCCTTGTTTTGTTATTGACTTTGTACTGCATGTGCATGCCTTTTAAACCTAAACTAAATCAAGTTGCACTTCAGTACTTCAGTTTTTAAGTAAGAGAATGTGACATTCTATCACACAGCCTGCATTTTACTGTGTTCCCTTTTTTCCATCATAGGCTGGCAAAGGGATCCTCCGCACAATGAGAGCATCTAATGATGCTGTAGCTGATCTGGTGCCTGTAGATGTGGTCATCAATGCCACGCTAGCTGCTGCCTGGTACTCTGGATTACAGAGAAGTAACAGGTCGGAAAGCTAACCATGTGTGATCACATATCAAATATTTAACGTATATTAGCTCTATAAATTCACCTTCTCATTGCTGCGATTAAAAGCTGCTGTCTTTGTTGTAGGCCCAAATCCATCCTTGTTTACAACTGCACAACCGGTGGCATCAACCCTTTTCACTGGGGACAAGTTGGTATGTCTTCCTATTGTAACCGAAACAGAGCTCTTTTGGCACCACACGATTCGATTTGATTCTTGTGGGTAACTATTCAATTCAAGGTCGATTCTCGATTCAGAATGATTCTCGATTCAAAATCAATATCTGCATAATAACATTGGGTGCCGGTTCTTCGATTAACTACATTATTTTATAAACTACATAAACCCCTCTTATAAATGTTTATGTAAAAGAAAACTTTAAATTGTTTAAAACAATTCTATCTAAACATTTAATATAGTCAAATACAAATACGCTTTCCAAAGTTAATCATCTACATAACAATATAATTTGCCTTGATTGGCCGGAGAAGACAGATTAAAAAATGAAAAAAACATTTTAATTTATTTTTCTCCATCCGTCCATCCATTTTCTACCGCCTGTCCCTTTTGAGGTTGCTAGGGGTGCTTTAGCCAATCTTAGCTGCATTCGGGCAGAAGGCGGGGTACACCCGGGACAAGTCGCCACCTCATCGCAGGGCCAACACAGATAGACAGGCAATATTCACACTCACATTCACAAACGAGGGCCAATTTAGTGTTGCCAATCAACCTATCCCCAGGTGCATGTCTTTGGAGGTGGGAGGAAGCCGGAGTACCCCAAGGGAATCCACACAGTCACGGGGAGAACATGCAAACTTATTTTTTGTAAATCTTTTTTTTTTTTTTTTTTTAAATAAAGAATCGTTACAAATACAAATCACGATTAATTCGGAAAACAATTTTGGACACCCCTACTAAACAGCCTACTAAAACAGGGGGTTCTAGTTCTTGTTGGGTAAACTATTCTGCATGTCACCTGATCACATGCCTCACCTGGTGTCTTTTCTTTATCTGATTCATGTAGTTCCCGTTTAGCTTTTTCTTTAGCTAGTCTTTGTTGAAGAAAGATGAGATATTGCCTACCCCAGAATCCGAATTGTTTATTTAATGAAAGCTGCACTTTGTTTTGGCCGTCACATGCAATCCCTATGTGAGACAAGAATACACTTATTTTTATCTAATTTCTATCATTTACAGTACATGCTCTGACCTGCATATTATACAAGCTATAGTGACATTGTTATTGTAAGAGTTAATACAGAGGAACTGCTTTTCTGGCATAGTGGCATCGCCTTGCTCATACTACACTGCTCTTCCGACTACTCTGTCGTAAGCTACTAGCTGGAAGCTAGCTTGAGCTGCTTTGTCTTTCAGTTTGTAGTAGGTAATTCTAGATTATAAATAATTCTTTGCATCTGTATAGTAGAAGGTTGTGGCACCAAGATGAGAAGTTGGCCGATTATGGAAATCTACACGCTACCAGTTTGATACTATATGGCTCTCAAAAAATGGAACGTAACATAAGACAATCGCAACATCGCTAGGAAGCATTTTTTATCTGGGGACTGAGGATTATTCTAAATTTTGCAGCTCCCCAGTGCTGAAAATCAAAACATCCCATCAGCAGGCATCGCAGGGCAACCATTCACTGTTTTATGTTTTTTGGAAAAAAATGAAATAATGCTTCATGATATCATTGTCATGATATCTACCATTATTGGTGGCAAACACAGGGAGTGTTCTCTATGTTGTTGACAGAAGTAGCGGTAATTGCTCTCTTAAATCAGTGTGCCCAGGAAATAAGTTACGGTATTGCTTAAAATGATAAAATTCCTTAAATATCACACGATATCATGAATGTGTTTCTTACTATATTACATACTGTACATATTTCCAGCATGTTTATAAAACTCTGATAGAGGTTTTTTGATGGCTTTTAGAATGTGCTATAGGTGGAATAGATAGATAGATAGATAGATAGTACTTTATTGATTCCTTCAGGAGAGTTCCTTCAGGAAAATAAAATTCCAGCAGCAGTGTACAGAGTTGAGATCAATTTAAATAAAAGTAAAAAGTAAATAATTGGGGTTTAAATGGAAACAAAATAGAGAAATATTACAATAAGAATAAAAACTAAAAAGCAACAATGGGAATAAAAATATAACAGTAAAATAAGAATATAACAAGACAAAGTAGGCAGTAGTGACCATGTTATGAAAACGTATTGCACTGTTAATGTTTTGCATCCCCTGTCATCCTAATACCCCCCACCCCCCGTCCCAGAGAGGAGTTGTACAGTCTAATGGCGTGTGGGACAAAGGAGTTCTTGAGTCTAGTATTCCCATTACCTGCCTTGTTAGCCACCTCGAACTGACAAGATTTTTATTATTTAGATCTCACAAAAAAGGGAAAGACGTATGTTTTTGTCTCATATAGGGATTCTGGATGATGGGTAATATTCTCATAAAGTGCTGTTTTTCTTTTAAGGGGAACTGCCCTTTTTTTTTTTTATTTTGTCTATCGTTCACAATCATTATGAAAGACAAGACGGATGTATTTTTTTTTAACGCATTCTAACTCATAAATAAACGTAAATAAAAGTCTGCTTATAATGGAGCCAATGGGAGGTCCTCTAATCCGCCCATAAAATCCAATAAATTACCATCCACAAACCGCCATCAATACTTAATTTACATATTGTGACTTAAATATTAACCAAGTATTGGTGGTATTGTTATTATAAGCGCTAACGCAGTCACACTTTTTATAGCAGCACTGTGATCACTAGCTTGTTTGGCTTTGTTGATGTTATCGGCTGGTGAGCTGTTTCCTCGCCTCGGTGCTCGTAAAAGTTTCTTCTAGATTATAAATCATGCCTCTCACCTTGATATTAGTTGGATGAGGATGTAATCGGACAAGTTGGTACACGTTGACAGCCAAATTAGACCCAGGTAGAGTGAGAAAGACATGAAACGAGGCTTGGTTTCCACCGCTTTTCTCTTCGCAAGAATTAGGAGTCATTTTTCCTCTAAATAGGAATGTAACAAGATTTTATCAGTTGGTAGCCCAGTAAAAGTAGACATTGCACAGTAAACTGTTTTATTATGTGTGTTGGCTGTAATCAAGTCTGCAGTGAGTAGTAATCAGTGATGATGTTGAAGAAAAATAGTGAACGTTGTGTAGAGATTTTTTTTAAATGAATGTGCCGCGTATGCTTTAAATGAGCAAAATATGTCAATGTTACATGTTATTATAAATGTGCCTATTACTACATTACATATATTTACAGCATTTATATAAAATCATAATAGAGTTCTTTGGATGTTTTTTAAGGGTTTTATCGGCAGAATAGAGCGACTCTCATAGGCTTCGTTGTAAGCTGACTTTTGATTGCATTTATTTACTATTTGGAATGCATGAAATAAAGAAAAACATGTATTCTTTTCTTATATAAGGATTTTGAATGATGGGCAAAATTCTAAAAAAAAAAATTGCAGTTCCCTTTTAAGCAACTGCAATAGCTAAGCTAAGTAACTCATTACAGTACTAAAATATATGCATACTTGAAATGAGCTACAGATATGTTATATCTTAGAATTTGTAATTTATTTTGTTTGGAAAAGGTCATACGAATGTTTGCTGTATGCATGTGTTAATCGATGTTCGAAGAATTCCTAAAGACTTCCCACAAATTCTATGGTAATTGCTAACAATAAAAGTGATTTGATGAAAACGTAGGAATTGTAATACTGAGTATTGGTCAAAAGTCAAGGTTCACAGCAATACAATCTCCAAGTTAATAAAAAAAAAATCATCCATATAGTGTTTATTTACTATTGAACAAAGACACACTTCTCCTTTGTGAATGTTTGTTTCAGTCCCTCCAGAAATTGCAGCAAATTATTTAAAGCCTCGCAACTTTGTTCAATGCCTGCAACTTCCCGCACATGTTGGCTAATCAACATAATTTTCGCCATTTGAATTTGCTTCTAACTAGAATAAAAGAATATAGAACACTTTATTGGTATCCAGCATGAGAGTATGACAATAATAAATGTGGCTACTGTGTTGAATAGGTGCAGTTGAACTAGTATGCAAGCAACAAATAAAATGTTAAAAATAAAAACCTAAATACCGGTACAAAAAGCTCCGTCGAGGCATCGAAATCGAACTATGTCCAATAGGGAGGGCAGAGGGCAGCCGATAATCTTCTCCACTGCAATTAATTATTCTTATAGCCAGACCTGTGTGTTTATGACTGGACCGTGACCACCTCTGAGGAAAGCAACAGTTGTAGTCGAAACAGTCAGGTACAGAAATCAACTCACAGGTCTGGCTATAAAAATAACAAATTGCATCATTTTTTGAAGACCTAATAAACCTCTTATGAATCTTCTCCGCTGTCCTGGGCACCCTCTGCAGGGCCTTCCCGTCTGCAGCAAAGCAGTCAGCAAACCTCACAATTACAAAGTACATGAGCACTGACTCTGTAGTGGCCCAATAAAAAAATACCTGCAGTTTCTCCTTAAGTTGGTTCCTCAGCACATAAATAAAGTGCTCTATCTTTTTGACCTGTGCTGAAGTGTTGACAGTCCATGTGAGGTTCTCCGAGATGGAAAATCCCAGGAACCTAAATTCTCCACTTGCCACAAGTGGAGAATGTTCCCCTCTCTGGCTCCTAAAATCAATTACCATCTCCTTGGTCTTTGTGGTGTTCAGCCTTATGTTGTTCCTAGCATGCCACCCTGCTAGTACCTGTAATTCCTCTCTGTTGGCTGTTTAATCAACCCCAGTGATCAGGCCCACTTCTGTGGTGTTGTTGGGGAATTTGATGGTGTTCGAGGGATGAATGGGTATACAGGGCGTTCAGTAGGGTGCTCAATACTCAACCCTGATGGGAGCCAGTGCTGAGTGACAAGTTGGAGGAGCATAGTTGACCCACCTTAACAACCTGAGGTCTGTTAGTAAGACAGTTTTTTTTTGCCAGGAACAGATGAGGAGGGTAGGGGGGAGTAGACCCAGGAATGCTCGAAGAACAACATCCTGACATAAGTATCTGGGAGTTCCAGATTCTCCATCAGCTGAGTGTAGAGCAGCTGCGATGGCGTCCTCCGTGGATCGGTTTGACCTGGAAGGCTTGTTCTTGGACATATGAAAGTCTACATCCCCATAATCTTTGATGTAGAGGACGCAGGCTTTCATATATCCGAGAACAAGCCTTTCAAAACACTTCCTAACCACTGACGTCAGTGCCACTGGTCTGTAGTCATTTAAGTCGTTTATGGCTGTTCTCTTGGGTACGGCGATGACAGTGGGTGTTCTAACACAGGGAAGGACTTTGGCGAGTGCCAGGGATGAATTTAATACAGTATCCCTGTCAGTACTCCTGCCAGCTGGTCAGCGTCGTCACAGAGCACCTTTCCCAATATGCTATCTGGCCCAGCTGCTTAACGTTAAAGTTAAAGTACCAATGATTAACGTGTCCAACTCACCTGGTGTTCTTGGAGGACGAGCAGTTAAGGACTAGAGGCTTGGAGGGGCATCTGGGGTGTGGCTGGTCTGGGTGACTCAAAACGGGCAAAGAAGTGATTGAGTTCCCTCGCTAGTGAGTCTTCCGTGTTGTTTTCTGCCGATGAGTTACTTTTGTAGCGTGACACTGTAATGTTGCTGTAATTGCTGTAATTGCCACACCTGCCGTGAGTCTTTGTTGTCCAGGTGCGCCTCCACTTTCCTCTAATACACCACTTTCGCAGCCTTGATGCTTCTCCTGAGGTCGAGGCTTGCTGAATTGCTGTCTGTCCTCCGAGTGGAAAACAGAATTTTGGGCCTTCAAAAGTGCCTTGACCTGTGTGGTCAGCCACCATTTTTGGTTAACTCAAACGCGCACGTCTAATCAAAAATGCGTTTGCTTGGTTTGCTTCTTGTGTAGACAAAGCAGTAACAGTATACCAACTCCTTATTGCTCAAACTACAAAATTGTCGTCTTTCCGTGTAGCTTTGACTTACCTTCTATTCCTTTCTACAGCGCTTAGCCTTCTGGGTAATGTAGTATATAAACATTTCTAGTTTACATGTATTCATTTATTTTTTTTCTTCATTAATCCAGGGTATGACAATTACAAACTTTTTTTTGTATACGCAATGCTGACCTAGCAAATAGGTAGCATTTACATGACATATGTTGAAGTGTGATGACAATCTCTCATTGTCCCTCATTTACCAACAAAATTTAGCGGGATAGACCGCTCTCAACTGTTAAATGCTCTTAACGTGCCGAGGTAAATGTGGTGGAACATGAATGAATGTTTAAGCTGGACTAACACTATGAATGAATTTACATGGACCCCGACTTAAACAAGTTGAAAAACTTATTAGGGTGTTAACATTTATTGGTCAATCGTACGGAATATGTACTGTACTGTACAATCTACTAATAAAAGTTTCAATCAGTCAATCAATCACTTTCCAAACTTTTCAAGCATGCCTGATTTATTAACCATGCGCTAAACAGCGTGTGCAATTTCTAAAATTGTGTGTACTATTAGTGAGCATGCTGCGTGTGATCTAACACTGTATAATTCTAAAGTGGTGCAGACAGCCTTATTTAAAAGACGATTTTGCATGTGCTGTATGTACGGGGCATCACCACAGAGACAATTCTTCATTTACTTGTGGCATTTGATATGTTTTCACCCAGAAGACACCTACAACTTATTCATGGGCATTTTAGACACAGTCCAAAGTGCATCTACAACGGAACCCACTTTTTTTCCCTTTTTTGTCAGCGCTGAAAGTGTGCTTACAAGACAGAGTTTTCACTTACTGTGGCCAGGACATAACCAGTTAAACACCTTGTTTCAACTTGCTGGAACCTGCAGGTTGCATCAACATTTGAAAATTGTAGGAATAAGCCTTCCGCCTGAGTGCAGCTTGGAATTGTAACTACATAAACTGTAACTTCATTTTTACAGTTCTGAAATTAGTGTAGTGACTTAGATATTAAATGTGTTTTGATTATTTCCTTACATTGATTTACGAATCTATATTACAGTATTTTAGCCCAATATGGCCTCCAAGTTAAAATGTTTGGAGACCTCTGATGTAGAGGCATGTTACTGCAATTTGCCAAGCAAAAAAGTGTTTTTGCTAAATGCAACAAATGTGCATGCACACAAATTGCATGCACACACCACCAAATGTTGTTCAAAGGATGGTGGAAGAACTGATCCACCCCCATTACAAACACACACACACTCACACACACACTTTATTTGCACTGCCAGTTGCGCACAGTTTTGCCTGCTACAAAAATTTGGCAGAGGAAACTTTGTTTGCAGTCGTAAACCTTTGTTTTTCTTTTCATTGCATTGATAAAGCGCCATGGCCATCATTGTTACATCACCTCATTATGTACCACCCTATCCCACTAGAAGCTAGGACTGCATCAAAATCCATCCATCCATCCATCTACTTCCGCTTATCCGAGGTCGGGTCGTCGGGGCAGCAGCCTAAGCAGGCAAGCCCAGACTTTCCTCTCCACAGCCACTTCGTCCAGCTCTTCCCGGGGGATCCCGAGGCGTTCCCAGGCCAGCCGGGAGACATAGTCTTCCCAATGTGTCCTCGGTCTTCCCCGTGGCCTCCTACCGGTTGGACGTGCCCTAAACTACTCCCTAGGGAGGCGTTCGGGTGGCACCCTATCTCTCGAAGGGAGAGCCCCGCCACCCGGGGGAGGAAACTCATTTCGGCCACTTGTACCCGTGATCTTGTTCTTTCAGTCATAACCCAAAGCTCATGACCATAGGATAGGATGGGAACGTAGATCGACCGGTAAATTGAGAGCTTTGCCTTCCGGCTCAGCTCTTTCTTCACCACAACGGATCGATACGGCGTCCACATTACTGAAGACGCCGCACCGATCCGCCTGTCGATCTCACGATCCACTCTTCCCTCACTCGTGAACAAGACTCCTAGGTACTTGAACTCCTCCACTTGGAGCAGGGTCTCCTCCCCAACCCGGAGATGGCACTCCACCCCTTTCCGAGCGAGAACCATGGACTCGGACTTGGAGGTGCTGAATCTCATCCCAGTCGCTTCACACTCTGCTGCGAACCGATCCAGTGAGAGCTGGAGATCCTGGCCAGATGAAGCCATCAGGACCACATCATCTGCAAAAAGGAAAGACCTAATCCTGCAGCCACCAAACCGGATCCCCTCAACGCCCTAACTGTGCCTAGAAACTTTGTCCATAAAAGTTATGAACAGAGTCGGTGACAAAGTGCAGCCTTGACGGAGTCCAACCCTCACTGGAAACGTGTCCATTTTACTGCCGACAATGCGGACCAAGCTCTGACACTGATTGTACAGGGAGCGGATCGCAACAATCAAACAGTCCGATACCCCATACTCTCTGAGCACTCCCCACAGGACTTCCTGAGGGGACATGGTCGAATGCTTTCTCCAAGTCCACAAAGCACATGTAGACTGGTTGGGCAAACTCCCATGCATCCTCAAGGACCCTGCCGAGAGGATAGAGCTGGTCCACAGTTCCACGACCAGGACAAAAAACACACTGTTCCTCCTGAATCCGAGGTTCGACTATCCGGCGTAGCCTCCTCTCCAGTACACCTGAATAAACCTTACCGGTGAGGAGTGTGATCTCACAATAGTTGGAACACACCCTCCGGTTCCCCTTCTTAAAGAGAGGAACCACCACCCCGGTCTGCCAATCCAGAGGTACCGCCCCTGATATCCACGCTATGTTGCAGAGTCTTGTCAACCAAGACAGCCCCACAGCATCCAGAGCCTTAAGGAACTCCGGGCGTCTCTCATCCACCCCCGGGGCCTTGCCACCGAGGAGCTTTTTAACTACCTCAGCAACCTCAGCCCCAGAAAACGGAGAGCCCACCACAGATTCCCCAGGCACCGCTTCCTCATAGGAAGACGTGTTGGTGGGATTGAGGAGGTCTCCGAAGTATTCCCTCCACCGATCCACAACATCTGCAGTCTAAGTCAGCAGAACACCATCCTCACCATACACAGTGTTGACAGTGCACTGCTTCCCCCTCCCGATGCGGCGAATGGTGGTCCAGAATTGTTTTCCATGGCTTCCCTGAACTCCTCCCATGTCCGAGTTTTTGCCTCCGCGACCGCTGAAGCCGCACACCGCTTGACTTGTCGGTACCTGTGAGCCAAAAGAACCCCATAGGACTCTTTCTTCAGCTTGACGGCATCCCAATACATAAACATATTGAAAATTTCAGGTTGGATATAACTATAATTCACTCTGTTAACTCCTCTGAACAAACTTTATTTATTTCTTCTATTTTAGTCATATTTGATCCACTTATAGTTAAGGATGGGCGAGGTGACCTAAAATCTATATCGTGTTACATATATCGCTGCCACTTGCAACAATGATATATATTACAAGATGAATAAATGATAATAGAGACATTTTCGAAACAGTTTACAAATGCTCCTGATTTGGCTGCTGCCTTATGCCGTTATAAATTGTCATTTTCAGTTGTTATTTTTCAAAACTATAACGATTTTATTTATTATTTTACTGTTAATATCTGGTTACTTTCTGTTATAACATGTTTCTATCTACACTTTTGTTAAAGTGAAATAAGAACTTTTTCTTTTGATGTTTCAGTACTCTACATTAGTTTTGGGAAATGCTACAAATGTGGGTATCAATCCAATACCAAATAGTTAGAGAGGTAGTATTGGTCGTACATGGGTCTAGGCGCTGGCCTATAGTACATTTTGCTGGATGATACATTGTCCCACAAATTATAATTTTTTTTACCATTGTAAATGGAAGGTTAATAACTTATAATTAATAACTTAACTTATAATTAAAAACTAATATTCCTTAAGTTAACAAACAATGAAAATAAAATTGTGCCTTAATAAATATTGCACATCTTAAAGGGAATTTTTACTTTTTAATATTTTTTTATTTTGCCAATCATTCACATTTATTATGAGAGACAAGAACAAACTTTTTTAATTATTTTTATTTTAATGATGTTAAACACTTGCAAGATGGGGCTAACGGGTGTCACAGGTGTAGCCTCCAAAGCCCTCTCAAACAACTTGAAGACCCTCCCTCTATAAACGTTTAAAATAAATATATATACACAAACCCCGTTTCCATATTAGTGGGGAAATTGTGTTAGATAATGCAATGATTGGCAAATCCTTTTCAACCCATATTCAATTGAATGCACTACAAAGACAAGATATTTGATGTTCAAATTCATAAACTTTATTTTTTATTTGCAGATAATAATTAACTTTGAATTTCATGGCTGCAACATGTGCCAAAGTAGTTGGGAAAGGGCATGTTCACCACTGTGTTACATCACCTTTTCTTTTAATAACACTCAATAAACGTTTGGGAACTGAGCAAACTAATTGTTGAAGCTTTGAAAGTGAAATTATTTCCCATTCTTGTTTTATGTAGAGCTTCAGTCGTTCAACTGTCCAGGGTCTCCGCTGTCGTATTTTACGCTTCATAATGCGCCACACATTTTCGATGGGAGGCAGGTCTGGACTGTAGGCGGGCCAGGAAAGTACCTGCGCTCTTTTTTTTACAAAGCCACGCTGTTTTAACTCGTGCTGAATGTGGCTTGGCATTGTCTTGCTGAAATAAGCAGGGGAGTCCATGAAAAAGACAACGCTTAGATGGCCGCATATGTTGTTCCAAAACCTGTATGTACCTTTCAGCATTAATGGTGCCTTCACAGATGTATAAGTTACCCATGCCTTGGGTACTCATGCACCCCCATACCATCACAGATGCTGGCTATTGAACTTTGCGTCGATAAGAGTCTGGATGGTTCGCTTCTCTTTTGGTCCGGATGACACGATGTCGAATATTTCCAAAAACAATTTGAAATGTGGACTCGTCAGACCCCAGAACACTTTTCCACTTTGCATCAGTCCATCTAAGATGATCTCAGGCCCATAGAAGCCGGCGGCGTTTCTGGATGTTGTTGATAAATGGCTTTCGCTTTGCATAGTAGAGCTTTAACTTTCACCTACAGATGTAGCGACAAACTGTATTTAGTGACAGTGGTTTTCTGAAGTGTTCCTGAGCCCAAGTGGTGATATCTTTTAGACATTGATGTTGTTTTTTGATACAGTGCTGTCTGAGGGATTGAAGGTCATGGTCATTCAATGTTGGTTTTCAGCCGTGCCGCTTACATGGAATGATTTGTCCTAATTCTCTGAACCTTTTGATGATGATATGTTGAAATCCCTAATTTTCTTGCAATTGCACTTTGAGAAACGTTGTTCTTAAACTGTTTGACTATTTGCTCACGCAGTTGTGGACAAAGGGGTGTACCTCACCCCATCCTTTCTTGTGAAAGACTGAGCATTTTTTGGGAAGCTGTTTTGATACCCAATCATAGCACCCACCTGTTCCCAATTGGTCTGTACACCTGTGGGATGTTCCAAATAGGTGTTTGATTAGCATTCCTCATCTTTATCAGTATTTATTGCCACTTTTCCCAACTTCTTTGTCACGTGTTGCTGGCATCAAATTCTAAAGTTAATGATTATTTGCACAAAAAAATAAGTTTATCAGTTTGAACATCAAATATGTTTGGATATGTATGTACAATATTTACAGTGATTGGATCATTTTAAGCAATACCTAAACTACACACTGGACGGTCAAATTCAAATCAGTTTCCATACCAGCGCACTACTGACTTTCGACAACAAATGTGTGTTCCTACTTCCGCAAACAAAGGCTTTTGTGTGTTTTTATCATGGCAGACTTGGTAATAGACAACAATGATGACTTTTTTTTGACAAATGAGTATTTACAACCTTATGTTTTTCAACCTGAACCTGAATATACGCAGGATGAACTGCTGATTATAGAAGCGAGCACAAAAAGAGTGTCAAACAATGGAGCAGACGCAAAAGCTGAGAGAGTGAGGTCGGCATGACTTGACGCTCTAAACGTGGATCTTGGAGCCCAGTTATGCCTAAATAAATGCAGTGCTTACCCAAATCAACTGGAAAAGTCCCTGGCCAGCTTGACCAAACACAAAACTGTGCATAGAGTAAGTCACTATAATATTGTTCATGACACATGCAGCACATTACCTTAAATCTACAGTACATACACTGTCAAGCTAGCCGTGTAAAACCTGTGATGTGGGCTAATACTTTTTAGATACTGTAATATGATTTTTCATGTTTTACAGTCTGGACAGATCACATTGCATTGTTTTACAAACTCAAAAGCCATTCAGCTGTTTATGCAATTGCTAGCTTACCTTTTGGGCGAATGTGTTAATACGCCAGAAAAAGAGTTCCCTCAGTGGTCGCTCGTACAATAACAATGTTGCTACAGCTTGGTTATTATACAGGTTACGGAACTTAAATGAAGTATTGTTGGTAGTTTTTAGATGATGCATTTTCAAAGTGATTTAAAGGCAGAACGGATTGCTCCCATTACCTGCATTACTAGCCACCTAAAACGAGACAATTATTACAAATTAAAAAAACAACCTTTATGTCATTTTGTCTCTCATAAGGATCATGAACGATACACACAATTCCCCCCAAAAAGTGCAGTTCTTCTTTAAAGCGCAATATTTCCCCCAGTTGGAAAAACTAGGCGGGGTGGTTTTTCCAATGAACTGGGCATATTTGCTTGTTTGTCCCTACTTGTTTGAAACCAAATTATTCTCACACAAGACTTTTGTCTTTACAACTTAATAATTTTCCTCCAAATGTGTGTTAACTTGCAGTGCTTCTCACTAGCAAGTTGCTTCGAGCGAGGTTCTCTGTCCTTGCAGCTGTGTGTGTAAACTCGCTCTCCCGCCTACACACACGGAGACAAAGATTGTGGAGGACTGAAAATAAGCCCTTTTTACCAGAAGTTCATCAACTTTAGGCTCCTGTAGACCTGTGAGTTCTGTGTTTCCTCTGAATTGTACAGTTCAGGTAGATTATACAAATCCGGTTGATGACGTACAGTATATTCCTACTTTGATGCCAATATTAGGTTTGATTTCTTTCTCTAAAGTGTTTGTAAATAAAATGCAAAGCTATAAAATACAAACAAATATGATCTAATAACAAAGTGTACCGAATTTTACATAAAAAGTCAGGATAATGTCCAGTGTCCACCAGTTAGAAAGTCGTCCCTTCAATACATAATTATCTCATGGGGGTCAAACGATTCTTTATGGTTCATTTTAATGGTGACAACATGAACACATTTAGTGTTACCTTGTTACTATTAGCACCTGGTTTACTCTGATTGAGGTTGATAACAAAAGTGTTGTCAATTATTCCCACGCTCTGTCTCCCCGCTCGTATGTGATAACCAGGAAGCACAGTGTGGGGGGACCATATCTAGCGCAGTATTTTTTTTTAATGTGGGAAGCTGGGGGATTCTCACAGACACAAATATGTAACTACATGTTACCAAAGAAGCCAAAAGTTGCCTATAATAGTGTTTTACATGGCCTCATCGTAGACAACTCTGGTGTTTTTAATGACGGCTAAATAAATTGGAAAAGTGAACGTTTAGTGAAGCACAATGTAGCAAAACTACATAAATATGCAAAAAATATTATTTTTACAATAAAATACATGTGGCAGCGGTTCTGGTGGTTAGGGACCTGTGCTCCAGCCTACATAACGTTTTAAGTTGAATTGATGTTTTCCTGTATTCCCTGAAGGTAACGTGGCAGCAAAAAGGATTGGGTTTGTCCCCTATTATTTTTGCCAAGATGTCTGTCATGACGCTACGCCCCTCTCAGTTAATGAACTGCGCCCAACGCGAAATTTAGGTCAGAAGTCTGATTTTGGAAAAAAGGTTTAAATCTGAAAAAAAAACGGATGCTCAAATATCAATATCTATGAAAGTGAAAAACATAAATAAGTTGTTCAAAGGAATTACAAGAGTGTATCTTAACCTAATTTTGTTGATAATAAAAGCCTATCATAACGTTAAACCGGAAATTTTATTTAAATTTAATTTCATTTTAAATGCACTGATGTATTTTTCAAAATTCAACATCACAACTTGATTTTCCTGTGACAAAGTTCATGTTTTTTTAGTGCAAAACTTTTGACCCTAATTTACCTCAATTATATTGAGGCATTTTGCTCATGTTTATCAGTGAATTGATTGATTTAAGTAGAAATTTGAAAATCTTGTATGTCACATGTGAATATCTCAAAAGGTAACAACAAATGTTACACAGCTTGTTGATTATTGTTTTTTTGTTTTTTAGAATACCATGTAATATCTACTTTCAAGAGGAACCCTCTCGAACAGGCATTCCGTCGGCCCAATGTTAATCTCACGACCAATCACCTAATCAATCAGTACTGGATTGCTGTGAGCCACAAAGCTCCAGCTTTTCTGTATGACATGTACCTCAGGCTCATTGGACAAGAACCCAGGTAACCTTGCAAAAGCATCGCCGTGCTGGGCTTACCGGCCGCCTCCTCTGCTACTTAACTCCTGTCGCTTCTGCATTCATTTTCTTGTGCTACTTGCAATAACTGCTTTCTCGTCTAGCTTTCAAAACATCTGTTTGGCCTGAATCAGTAAAGTAAAGAGGCTTAATTGAAGATGCCTTTAGTAAACCCAACCCAGGCAGACATGCTTTTTAACCCCCTTGCTTAGCTGCTAATTTGTTGAAACATTTACATTCACATGTCTGGATCCCATCTGTTTTTTATTTGAAATCACCTCGTCTTAAAATATTTATGGCATGATGCTTTAACAGGCTAGCAGTGTTTATGGCATGACACACTTAATAAGTGGTAGGGGAGGGATCACATACTGTTTATCTGTCTCCTCTTTGTGTCTTTTATTGTCCTACAGAAAACTATGTAAACACAATTCTCAAGACCAATCCCTTAGAGCAGGCCCAATGTCAATTTGCGCTCCATCCCCTTTACTAATAAGTACTGGACAACTGTCAGCCACACACTGCCAGCCAGCTCTGGTATATGACTGCTCTCTCGGGCCAAAAGCCTCAGTAAGGTTGTCTTTGTCCATGTGGTCCAACCCGGGCTCTCACTTAACGCACCTCACATATGTAGTCAGCTGTACTCCGCTGCTTATTTGTCAGGTATTTCTACCTTTCATATGTTGCAGGCTTCAAATTTAACCCACTCAATGCCATTATTGGTACACTTTGTGTTGAACTAAAGACAAAGCAGAACAAAAAACATTCTGCCAAAACTTAATGAACACAATGACTTTTGTAAGTCTGCGCCTTTTTTGTAATTTGCCTATTATCCTCTATCTATATGTGAGACAATAACATGTGTTTCCCTTTTCTATGCGTTCTAGAGAGTGACAAACGGCTAGCACGAGATGGCTAACAATGTAGATAATGGAGATGCATGTATTTCACTTACACATATTTCTTAAAAACATCCCAAAACTGCCAACGAAACATCAGGCCACTACCGAGAGATAATTTTGCTACTGGCGCTGCTGTGGCTGCACCGCCCGTAAATTATGAAAAGTTATATGTAGGGATGGGTACTAAAATAGCTACTTTGTTGGCACCGACCGTATCCCGCCGGTCCTACCAGGCACGGATTCACGTACAATTCAACGGTGCCATGTTTGAGTACCTGGGTTGCGGTGACGTCACGCCCGGTTGCTGACTCACTTCAGCACTTGCCGATCACTCCAGCAAAAGGACAGCGGAGTCAGCCAAACCACCATACGACTGACATTGTTGCAATTTTAAAGCCAGCAAAAAATTGATTTAAAAAATCTCCAACAGGAGTTTAAATAAAGAGGAACTGTACTTTTTGGGGGATTTCTTCCTATCGTCCACAATCCTTATTAGAGACAAAAACACATATGTTAGAGATTTTTGGCATTCCAATTTGTAATAATCTGCCCGTTCTAGGTGGCTTGCAATGCAGCTAATGGGAGCAATTAATTATGTCTTTAAATCGCTCTAAAATGCATCAAAAAACGCCAACAACACTTAATTTATGTTCCATAACCTGTATCATAATCAAGCTTTAGCGACATAGTTTTTGCAAGAGCAAACAATGAAGTACTGTTATTATAGTGCACCAAGACCTCTCCTTGCGGCGGCATGCTACAGCATTATTCGTAAACTAGCTTCTGCGTCAGCAGCTGAATTGCTTTTGATTTTGTAAAGAACAACACAATGCAATAGGACACCAATCCATACTGATTGGAAAAACATGAACAATCCTGTTACTTTATCTGTAAAGTATTATTTCATGTTTTGTTTGTACATAGCTAGCTCGACAGTGTATGTAGTTTTACTAACAAGCATGACGTACTGCATGTATCATGATAAATAGTGACTTACAAGTTGGACATTTGCCGTTTGGTCCAGATGGCTTTTTTTTTTCCCAGTTGATTTTGGTTATGCGGCTCCAAGAACTACATTTGCACCGTGACCAAGTCGCACCGGTCTTGACTCCCTCGGTCCCCATCTACTCATCAGATGTTTCACACTCTCTTCTTGCCCTCTCAGCCTCTAAAACATGTAGCTCATCCACCGAATATAAAAGCTCAAAAAGATAAGGCTTTGCTCCAAAGTAGTTGTCATTGGTTTTGAAAACATCTGCCATGATTTGTGATAGCAAACACAAATTGTGCTCTCTGCTGCTGCTGTCGACGGAAGTAGCATTCCATATTTTCTACTGCTCACTAGTCTTACCATATCTGAGTTATTGTTTAGAAATATGAGTAACAACTACAAATTCTCTAACCAGGTTACAAAAAAGATACATTAGAATAATACATAATGTTGGATATAGAGAACATACAAACCCTTTATTTATTGAATACAAAATATTGAAATTCTACGATTTGGTGAATTTGCAAACATCTAAAATTAGGTACAAAGCAAACTATAACCTGCTACCCAAGAATGTACAACATTTCTTCTCAACAAAAGAGGAGAAATATAACCTTAGAGGAAAATCTAATTTAAAACGTGTATGCACATACAACACATAAGACCTTTAGCAAAACTGTATATGGAATTAAATTATAGAGGGTATAAGCAACAAAATCAAACAAAGCACTAATATGATTAGGTTTAAGAGTGTGTCCCAACTACAAGTGTTCACAAAGTACAAAGACGAACAATTATCATAAATATCTAGAACATAAATAAAAAGACAATATTGATGTATTTAATAGTTGTTTACTTACTTATCGTATATTTATTTACGTTTTATTTATTTTTTACTGTTTTGGTACAAATAGAGAACAAAGACATTGTATAAAACCGTTATCATATGAAAGGAGGTGGGATTAAATAAGATCTGCTTCCTCCTACTCCTTTTCGGACGTGCTGTAATGAAACAACTGGAAATGTGTGATACATTACTTTGTAATTGTATTCTATGCATGTTCGACATAAACTGAATTGACTTGAACTGAACTGAAATGTGAATAATGGGTTGCAGCCTCAGCAAAAATGCCTATTTAAAGCAAGGTTTGTACACTTTCAACACAATTTAAAGTGCTATTCAGTACTTTATATCAAACAAACATTACAAAGATGTGACAAATCGACTGTCTTAAACAACAAGCTAAAACAACGATAATTTGAAATGTCCTGGCTCTTATAGTTCCTAAACCAAAACGTTTGCAAAATGGAGGGGTTCATAAATCAAAGTTCCACTGCAATACCTTTGCCTCTGTGTTGTTCATCACATGTTCCTCATCACATGTTCGACACCACACGTCCTTCATCACACATTGTTTTTCACATGTTGGCCGGCGCATGTTCCTCATCACAACTGACAGATGGACTCTGAGTCTTTTCAGCTATATTAATTGGAAATGATCCAAATCAATAAGGAAATGTCAAGTTCCATGGTGCAGCCTGTGACTGACCGCTGTCAGTTGATGCTCAAGTTAGCTGGGATAGGCTCCAGCGACCCTGAGCAGAACAAATGTATATACACAAGCTAATTTTTGCCGTGATGGACTTGGGTTCAAGTAGTCCACACTGATCAATCACATTACATGTTGATTTGTCCCATCAGATTTCTTCTCTGCTGCATTTGTTTCTGACTTTGTGAATTAGATCAGTTGCTCTGATTATTAAATTTCTGCAAGATGGCAGCTGTACTTGTGAGAGGAGCATTAATTATATGGCACATCGTCGTTACACACATACATTTAGTCACAGGTAAGCGGGCGTGTTGTAGGTCTGACTTTTGGATGATACTATCAAGAACCTGCAAGGGAGATCACATTACAGTCAGTGTATGGCTCGGCTACATTGGCTGCATGTAGTGATGCAGGGCCGGCTCTAGATCATTTAGCGCCCCATGCGAGAGTGAATTAATCCAATATAGTAATACTAAAACTGCCTAAGGCTGAGCCAATCAGTGGCACGATCCTGAACAGTGTGCTCGGCTTGGTTAGAGCTCATTTAGTGGCCAATATACTTAAGTGTTGATATTTTTAGTCCATCTAACCAATTATTTGCTTGGAAACCCTTCATTTAAACCAATAATATGTTTGAATAAAAAATTTGTGATAGAGTTAAGATGCACACTTTGAAGCGCAATATGGCGAGGGATGAGTGTATCACTCCTTGTCTTTCAAAATGTGTCAATGCTTCTGTATCGTTTGATGCATCACCAGATATGTGCATGTAATCAGGCCAAAATGGGGGAGGATCACCGAACCTAAGCAGGGATCAGAGCGTTCCCATGATCCAAATGTGCAGGACTTTAAATGTGAAGTGGGCTCAGGCACATTATGATTGGCCTAGTGTGACTACACTATGGATTGGTGGTACCTCTCCACTGTGACTATAAATAGTACAATTTGTCCATAACATTGTTATCTACCGTATTTTTCGGACAATAAGTCACAGTTTTTTTCATATTTTGGCCCGGGAGTGCGACTTATACTCAGGAGCAACTTATGTGTGAAATTATTAACACATTACCGTAAAATATCAAATAATATTATTTACCTCATTAACGTAAGAGACTGGACGTATAAGATTTCATCGGATTTAGCAATTAGGAGTGACAGATTGTTTGGTAAACGTATAGCATGTTCTATATGTTATATTTATTTGAATGGCTCTTACCATAATATGTTACGTCAACAAACCAGGCACCTTCTCAGTTGGTTATTTATGGATCATATAACGTACACTTATTCATCCTGTTGTTCACTATTCTTTATTTATTTTAAATTGCCTTTCTATGTCTATTCTTGGTTTCGGGTTTTATCAAATAAATTTGCCCAAAAAATGTGACTTATACTCCAGTGCGACTTTTTTATGTTTTTTTCCCCCTTCTTTATTATGCATTTTCGGCAGGTGCGATTTATACTCCCGAGCGACTTATACTATAAAATACGGTATAGATCACATTGACTCTGCATAACATTGTAAGCTTATTAAAATTAAAGAAAACAACACACCAGCCTTTTCTCATCTCCCACCATGGTTACAGTGAAGCCAAGTGCTACGTATGCTTGATCATATTCTGGTACACCAAAAAAAAGCATGTTCCCCGAGGTCACATGCGCCCCTCTTGGCATTGCACCACGCCCCCCTAGGGGGCCCTGCCCAACTATTTTAGAAGAACTGAAGTAGAACAAGAAAACAACTACAGAGCACGACAACCATGTATCAACAAGGTACAGCTACTGAAGTAACCGACACCGTCATGTGGCCCTGCCTGATGGTTGTGGCACTAAACAACCACATAAAGTGTGTATGCCAAGGGCCAGCCCTGGATGTTGGTCACTTTGAAGGCTTGGACATCGTTCTGGTTTCCTTACAAAATGATTTATTTTCTAACACCTTGGTTTTACATGATGCTACTTTTTGATTTCCATTTCCATGATCATTTCATTTAAGCATTACAATCATTGTCATCAATCCAAGAATAAAATGAAAACTTTCACTTGTTCCCTGCTCATCACGCTTTTTTTGGCTGTTGCACCCCAACCTCCTCCTCTGTGTTTGTGCCACAAAAACATCCATACTCTATCCGCTTTTGCCTCACTTCATCCTCTCGCCCATCCAAGGATGATGAAGACGATCACTCGACTCCACAAAGCCATGATGGTGCTGGAATATTTCACCAGTCATTCCTGGGTGTGGAACACAGACAATGTCACCATGTTAATGGGAAACATGAGCTCCGACGATAAGAAGGTAAGAGTCATGAGAAGAATACACTGATGTGTATTTAATCCCATGTTGTTTTCCAAATACTGGTAGTCCTTTTTATAAATGTATGGACAGTACAGAGGTCCGTCGATTATTGTACTTGTAGTATACATGAATTACTCTGCTGTAGAGGTTACGGCTGGAAAAGTTTGAGCATGACAATAAACTAAGCAAATATTTGGCTAACCAACCTAAACTAAATAAATAAAAAAGCTCTATACCATCCATTAAGGATTCAGCTGGGAACATTACACACATTCCTGAGGAAATGAACTCTAAATATTTTTTGAGACTTTTACAGAACCTTATATACACCCCAGATCAACCCATCTCTTTCAGATATTGAGACATTTCTTAATAATACAAACTTACCTAAATTAAATACAAGGTAGGTATCAAATTTAGCTATCACTATTTCAGTAACGGAAATTCATGATGCCAAACAATGAAGCACAAGGGCCTGATGGGTTCCTGTGGAGTTCTACAAAACATTCTGGTTGCTGCTTGCTCCATAATTTACAAAAAATGGCTTGAGTTTAAAGAAAACTCATTCCTTCCTCCAAATATGAAATCTGCTATAATCATTCTCTTGCTAAACCTGATAAAGACCCCACACTTCCATCCAGTGACCGGCCAATCTCCCTGATTAATGTGGATCTTAAAATTACCTGCAAAGTATTAGCTCAAAGACTAGAAAAAGTCCCTCCATATATAGTGCATCCTGATCAAACAGGTTTTATCAAAGGGAGACAATAGTCCAACAATGTTCACCGTTCACTCAATCTGATAAACTATTCTGTTATTCATAATCAAAAACCGATGTTGTTTCATTAGATGCTGAAAAAGCGTTTGATAGAGTCAATAGGAATTTTCTCCAGGTACTCCACATAAATTTAGATTCGGAGACTCATTTATAGCATGGATCGAGGTTCTATATAGTTTTCCCACAGCCTCATTTAGAACTAAGAGAGAAATATCTCCAAGGTTTCATTTTATGAGGGGTACTAGGCAAGGTTGTCCACTTTCTCCGTCACTGTTTGCTATATTTATTTAACCTGTTGCAAATGCAATTCACCAGCATGCAAATATTAAAAACACCCATACTGCAAACCTTTATGCTGATGATGTATTACTTTTCCTATAAAATCCACATTCTTCTCTTTAAGACACAATATCACTCAATGATGAAGGCAGTTCTATTTAAGATTATTCCATCAACTGGCCCAAATCTAGTGTTAACTTTTAATTTTGACTTTCAGAGCACCTCATCGATTCCACTGCCTATAGGGAACATTAAATACCTGGATATCAATATTTCTTATACCTTGACAGATCTGAATCACCCAATCTTAAAATCAATTGAGGATGATCTGGCACGTTGGAAGACACTGCACAACTCACTTATGGGAATAGTTTCTACCACAGAAATGAGGGTCTTACCGAGGGTTAATTATCTTTTTTTCAGTGATTTCCATTAAATCTTCTCAAATTTGGTTTAAATCACTAGACACACACATCAATCAGTTTCTTTAGAAAAATAAACCAGCACGAATCAGCCTTAAAACATGTCAAAAACCCAAGGAATATGGGGGTATAAAATTCCCAAATTTTCCCCATTACTTCCTTGCAAATAAACTACAACACACATTAAAATGGATAACTCCCAATTTATTAGATAATTTATGGTTAAATATTTAACAACCACTCAGCCAGGAGATCCCAATTTCTAACTTGCCCTGTATTAGCCAAATTCTTTAAAAACACAACTGCTTTGAAAGTATTAATGTACGCGCTACTTCAAAGCTTGGTGGGAATTTTTGAAAATAACTGAGTCTACGCTCACGCCATACTAATTTATGGCCATTTGCAATAATAACAAGAAATCATTGGACTTTCCAACATGGTATGAGATCTCCTCAATGGAAACAGTTTGATCTCTTATAAAGATGTAATGACACAATATACAAAAAATCCCAACAAATTCCTAGAATATATACAAATTAAATCTGTAATTAGCACAAGTTTCAAGAAAACAACATGGGAAAGTAATCCCACTACCGTTAATTTTTCAAAGTATATGCCCCCAAAGCTTGATTCAAATTATTTGCTTTATTATAAAAAAAGATAGCACAATAGGTATCTCTTGTATTAGCACATTGTTTCTAGTAGTTGTTGTACTTGTAGTTTCTAATTTGTAATACTGGTAATATCCAAATTGTAGTAATGTTCTTGTAGTTGTAGTAGTGCATTTTAGTTAGTTGCATTTCTAATTGTGTCTTTGTTGTTTCTTGTAGTTGTTGTACTTGTTGTGTATTGTAGTTGTAGAACTTTTAGTAGTGTATGGTACTTTCTTGTATTAGTAATATTTTATTGTAATTTTCTGTAGTAGTACAAATTTAAATAGTATTTTTATTGTAGTAGTAATACATGTAGTAGTGTAATTGTTGTTTCTTGAAATTGTTGTTGTAGTTCCTTGTAGTTGTAGTACTTGCAGTAGTCAACTTGAAGTTTGTTTTAGTATTTGTTGTGTATTTCTAATTTCTTATAGGTGCAGTAGTATACTTGTTGTTTTTTATAGTAGTAATAGTAATACTTGTAGTAGTGTACAATTCACTTGATAACAAATATGTCCATGTTGTTCTCATGTGTACAAATCACAATGTTCTTGTAACTCATTGTTGGGTGGGGCGGACAAGTTTGACAATCAACTTGGTTGATCGTCAAACTTTTAGTTCATTCCAGTATTGTGCTGGTCTACAATCTTTGACATTTCTTTGGTCTTTCCCATTGTAATGTAAAGGTTTGAACGTGTGACAGGTTTATTTTATACACATGAGCTGAGATTAGGGGTACTTTCTTAAAGGGGCAGTATTTACAGTGGAACCTTGATTTATGAACTAAAATGGTTATTGAACAGGGTTTGTGAATCAAAAAGCTTGTAGAGTGAGGCATGCGTAAATCGAGATATTTGTGTATTACATGGACTCAAATGGTTTGTGTGGTCACAATACTTATTTCGCTCATTATGTTTCATGTAAATTTTTCAGGAAAATTCAACACATTCTCCAATCTTTTTCAATAATGAGATGTATGCACCATGTGTAAATACAGTATCTGAGAAGGCTATTTTTTTTGTTGATATTTCTTAATGTCACGGCTGCAGGTATTTAATTTTGATGTGCGTCAGCTACACTGGGCAGAGTACATGGAAAGTTACTGCATGGGCACCAAAAAGTACGTGCTTAATGAAGAACTGTCAGGTCTGCCTGCTGCACGCAAGCACCTCAACAGGTAAGCACTTTCCCTCCTTTTGTACTCTCATTTCAGAGACACTTAGCATCAGAGGGTTGTTCTTGAACTGGACAAGAATCTACTTAAACAACAGGAAACAATAATAATTGAAGATAGGATAACCAATGTCTACAAAGCTGAATATATCGTGTGGCGTATGTACCCCAGGGATCAATACTGGGGCCAAAATTGTTCAATCTTTGTAAATTTACAAAGGACTTAAATGTAGTATTTTTTGCAGTTGACACAACTTTTTGTTCCCACAGAAGTTACTACAAATAACAGAAGAAATAAATAAATTAAAAATATGGCTTGACAGACTATCTTTGAACCTCAGTAAAACAAAAATAATGCTTTTCGGTAACCATAAAAGAGAAAGTCAAACACAAATCCAAATAGATAGAGTAGATAGTGAAAGAGTAGAAGAAAACACATTTTTGGGTATAATAATAGATAAAATGAACAGGAAATCTCATGTAAAAAATATACAACATAAAATAGCAAAATACATGAAAATAAATAATCTCAATCTCTTGGGTGAACCATAAATTATGTATGTATTTATTAAAACTTTAATTATTGTGTATATGTGTGTATGTCTAATATTAATGTATGTATTCACTATTTGTTTACTTATTGTGTATTAATGTATTCATTCATTGTTTTGTTATAAACATAGAACAAAAACATGGGATAAAATTGCTATGATATGATTAGGGGTAG